>NC_058131.1:184850575-184901407 GCF_016433145.1 Gracilinanus agilis | reverse complement strand
ATATGATGGTCTACTAAAAAAATCCTAGAGAATCAACTAAGAAGCTTGTAGAAATAATCAACAACTTTAGCAAAGTTGCAGGATACAAAATAAATGCACATAAATCATCAGCATTTCTATACATTTCCAACACACTAGAGCAGCAAGAAGTAGAAAGAGAAACACCATTCAAAATCACCCTAGACAATATAAAATACCTAGGAATATACCTACCAAAACAAACACAGCAATTATATGAAAACAACTACAAAACACTTTCCAAACAAATAAAACTGGATCTCAACAATTGGGAAGCCATTAATTGTTCATGGGTAGGACGAGCTAACATAATAAAAATGACCATCCTACCCAAATTAATATACCTATATAGCGCCATACCTATCAAATTACCAAAAAACTTCTTTACTGAACTAGGAAAAACTATAACAAATTTCATTTGGAATAACAAAAATCAAGAATATCAAGGGAAATAATGAAAAAAAATGTCAAGGAAGGGGGCCTAGCAGTACCAGATATGAAACTATACTATAAAGCAGCAGTCATTAAAACAATATGGTACTTGCTAAGACATAGAAGGGAGAATCAATGGAATAGACTTGGGGTAAATGCCATCAGCAAGACAGTGTTTGATAAATCCAAAGGGCCTAACTTTTGGGACATGAATCCACTATTTGACATAAACTGCTGGGAAATTTGGAAAACAATATGGGAGAGATTAGGTTTAGATCAACATCTTGCACTCTACACCAAGATAAATTCAGAATGGGTGAATGACTTGAATATAAAGAGGGAAATTATAAATAAGTTAAGTGAACACAAAATAGTATAGCTGTCAGATTTCTGGGAAAGGAAAGATTTTAAAACCATGCAAGAGTTAGAGAAAATTACAAAATGTAAATTAAATGGTTTTTATTATATTAAGCAAAAAAGCTTTTGTACAAACAAAAACAATGTAGTCAAAATCAGAAGGGAAACAACAAATTGGAAAAAATCTTTTTAACAAAAAACTCTGATAGGGGTCTAATTACTCAAATATACAAGGAGTTAAATCAATTGTATAAAAAATCAAGCCATTCTCCAATTGATAAATGGGCAAGAGACATGAATAGGCAATTTTCAGATAAAGAAATCAAAACTATCAATGAGCACATAAGAAAGGGTTCTAAATCTCTAAGTATTAGAGAAATGCAAATCAAAACAACTCTGAGGTATCAGCTCACACCTAGCAGATTGGCTAAAATGAAAGAAGGGGAGAGTAATGAATGTTGGAGGGGATGTGGCAAAATTGGGACATCAATACATTGCTGGTGGAGTTGTGAACTGATCCAACCATTCTGTATGGCAATTTTGGAACTCTGCTCAAAGGGCTATAAAAGAATGGCTGCCCTTTGATCCAGCCATACCATTGTTGGGTTTGTACCCCCAAAGAGATCATAGATAAACAGACTTGTACAAAAATATTTATAGCCACGCTTTTTGTGGTGGTAAAAACTGGAAAAGGAGGGTATGCCCTTCAATTGGGGAATGGCTGAACAAATTGTGGTGTATGCTGGTGATGGAATACTATTGTGCTCAAAGGAATAAAAAAACTGGAGGAATTCCATGTGAACTCGAAAAGCCTCCAGGAACTGATGCAGAGTGAAAGGAGCAGAGCCAGAAGAACATTGTACACAGAGACCAATACACTGTGGTAAAATAGAATGTAATGGACTTCTGTACTAGCAGCAATGCAATGACCCAGGACAATTCTGAGGGATTTATGGAAAAGAATGCTATCCACAATCAGAGGAAGAACTACAGGAGAGGAATCATATATGAAAAACAAATGCTTGAACACATGGGCTGAGGAGGACATGATTGGGGATGTGGACTCGAAAATACCACACCAATGCAACTAACAACAATTTGGAAATAGGTCTTGAACAAGGACACATGATAAAACTAGTGGAAATGTATGTAGGTCATAGTGGGGGAAGTGAGGGGGGAAGGAAATTAGGAACATGAATCATGTAACTATGTTAAAAATTAAAAAATCTTAAAAATGAATATTAATAAATAATTAAAATTGAAAAATAAATAAAATGAAAGCAGATAGAAGAGTGGATTACAAACTAAATACCAATCATATGTTGTTTACAAGAAACACACATGAGACAAATAGATATACACACAGGGTAAAGGTAAGAGACTGGAGGGGAATTTATTCGACATCAACTGAGAAAAAGTAGGTATGAGTAGCAATCATCATCTCTGATAAAGCTAAGCAAAAATTGATAAGGAAGATAATTACATCCTGATAAAAGTCAATATAGATAATGAAGAAAAATCAGTATCCAATTTATAGGCACCAAAAGTATTACATCTAGATTTCAAAAGAAGTAACTTTTAGAGCTTACGGAGTAAATAGATAGTAAAACTATATTAGTGGAGGACCTCAAACTTCCCCTAACTGGTTTACATAAATGAAACCAAAAAATAAATAAGAAAGGAATAAGAGAAGTGAATGAAATTTTAGAAAAAATTATCATTAAAAGATATCTGGAGAAAAGTAAATAGGGAGAAAAAGGAATATACATTCTTTTAAGCAGCACATGGTACTTATACAAAAATTGAATATAATCTTGGGCTTAAAACATCACAAACAAATGTAGTAAAGCAGAAGTAACAAAGGCACATTTTTCAGATCATAATGCAATGAAATTATAATTAGTAATAGTTCATGGAAAGGCAAGTTAAAATTAATTGGAAATTAAATAATCTTATGCTCCAAAACTGGATGAGTTAAAGAACAAATCATAGAAATAATTACTAATTTCATTGAAGAGGATGCCAATGAGGAGACAATATGTCAAAATTTATGGAATACAACTAAAACAGTACTTGAGAGAAAATTTATATCCCTGAGTGCCTACGTTAACAAAAAGGGGAAAGAGGATATAACAACTTGGACATGCAAATTAAAAAGCTAATGAACAAATTAAAAATTCTCACATAAAGACCAAATTGGAAATCCTAAGAAAATAAAAGGACAAATTGATGAAATTGAAAGTAAAAGTAGTATTGAACTAATAAATAAGAATAGAACCTGGGATTTTGAAAAAATAGATAAAGGATTGGATTATATGGTTTAATAAAGAAAGAAGAGAATTAAATTAATAGTATCATGAATGAAAATAGTGGTCTCATCTGAAATGAAGAAGAAATTAAGGCAATTATTAAGAGCAATTTTGCCCAATTATATGACAGTAAATATGACAATATAGGTGAAATGGATGGAAATTTACAAAAATATGAATTACCTAGATTAAGAAAAGAGGAATTAAAATACTCAAATAATCCCATCTCAGAAAAAGAAATTGAGCAAGTGATCAAAGACGTCCCTCAGAAAAAATTACCACGGTCATAAGGATTTACAAGTGAATTCTATCAAATATTTAAAGAAAAACTAATCCCAATACTCTAGAAACGATATGACAAAATGAGAAAAGAAGGAGTCTTATGAAATTCATTTTATGACACAAATATGGCACATATTCCCAAGTCAGGAAGACTATAAACAGAAAAGGAAAACTATGGAGCAATCTCCTTAATGAACACAGATGCAAAAATCTTAAATAAAATAATAGCAGAAAGACTATAACAAGTTTTCACAAGGATTATTCACAATGATTAGGTAGTTTATATACCAGGAAAGCAAGGCTCGTTCAATACTAGGAAAACCATCTTCATTATTGACCATATCAACAAGCAAACTTATAGAAATCACATGAGTATCTCAATAGATGCAGAAAAATCCTTTGACAAAATACCAAATCCGTTCCTATTGAAAACACTACAAAGAATAGGAATAAAAGGGCTTTTCCTCAAAATAATGAGTATTTATTTGAAACTGTCAGCAAGTATCATCAGCAATGAGGATAAGATAGAAGTATTGCCAATAAGATTAGGAGTGAAGCAAGGATGTCCATTATCACCTTATTGCTTAATATTCTATAAGAAGTACTAGCAGTAGCAATTAAAGAAGAAAAAGAAATCGAAGGAATCAAAGTAGGCAATGAGGAAACTAAACTTTCACTCTTTGCAGATGATATGATGGTATACTTAGGGAATCTGAGAAAATCAATTAACAAGCTACTGGAAATAAATAATAACTTTAGTAAAATTGCAGACTACAAGATAAACCCACAGAAATCATCAGTATTTCCATATATTTTCAGCAAAACTCAGCAGTAGGATTTAGAAAGAGAAACTCCATTTAAAATTACTTTAGGGGGGCAGCTGGGTAGCTCAGTGGAGTGAGAGTCAGGCCTAGAGACAGGAGGTCCTAGGTTCAAACCCGGCCTCAGCCACTTCCCAGCTGTGTGACCCTGGGCAGGTCACTTGACCCCCATTGCCCACCCTTACCAATCTTCCACCTATGAGACAATTCACCGAAGTACAAGGGTTTAAAAAAAAAGTTAAAAAAATTACTTTAGACAATATAAAGTAACTAGTAATATATTTGCTGAGACAAACTCAGAAATTATATGAACACAACTACAAAACACTCTTCACACAAATAAAACAAAATCTAGATGATTGGAATAACATTAATTGCTCATGGGTAGAATGAGTTGATATAATAAACATAACAATCCTTCCTAAATTCATTTACGTAGTCAGGGCTATACCTATCAAACTACCAAAAACATTTTTATAAAATTAGAAAAAATTACAACAAATTTCATCTGAAAGAACAAAAGATCAAGAATATGAAGGGACTGAGTGAAAAAAAAAAGTGAAGTCAGAGGCATAGCAGTACCAGATCTTAAATTGTATTATAAGTAGTGATCATCAAAACAATATGGTACTGGCTAAGAGATAGAAAGGTGCATCAATATAATAGATTTTGGGGTTAATGACATCAGCAACCTAATGTTTTATTAAACCAAAGATGCAAACTTTTCAGACAAGAATCCATTCTTTGAAAAAAACTTCTGGGAAAATTGGAAAACTGTATGGTAGAAATTAGTTTAGATCAACCTCTCAATATATATATATATATATATATAAATTCAAAATGAGTAAATGACTTAAAAATAAAAAGGGAAATTTTAAGTAAATCAGATGAACATAGAATATCATACCCATCAGATCTATAGGAAAGGAAAGAATTTAAGACCAGGCAAGAGATAGAGAATATTACAAAATTTAAAATGAATATTTTCAATTATATTAAATTAAAAAGATTTCGTATGAACAAAACCAGTGCAACTAAAATTAGAGGGGAAGCAACAAACTGGGGAAAATTTTTATAACAAAAATCTCTGACAAAGGTCTAATTTCTCAAATTTATAAGAAATTAAGTTAAATGTATAAAAATAAACAATTCATTCCCCATTTGACAAATGGTCAAAGGACATGAATAGGCAGTTTTTCAGATGAAGAAATCAAAAGTATTAATAAGCACATGAAAAAAATTATCTAAATCACTTTTGATTAGATGAATTCACACCTAGTAGATTGACCAACATGACAGTAAAGGAAAATAATAAATGTTGGAGGAGATGTGGCAAAATTATGACATTAATACATAGCTGGTGGAGTTGTAAATTGACCCAACCATTCTTAAGGCAATTTGGAATTATGCCCAAATGGCTTTAAAAATACTACTACTCAATTTGTACCCCAAAGTGATAATAAATATTCACGGGTTTCCTCTGTGTGGTGGCAAAAATTTGGAAAATGAGGGGGTGTGTTTCTTAATTGAGGAATGGCTGAACAAATTGTGGCATGTAATGGTGATGGAATACCATTGTGCTCTAAGGAATGATGAACTGCTTGATTTCTATATGAAATAGAAAGACCTTCATGATCTGACACAAATTGAAATGAGTAGAAACAAGAAAACACTGTACACAGCAAGGGAAACATTGCAAAACAATAAAATATTATCAATTTTGCTACTAATAGCAATGCAATGATCTAAGACAATCCACGGTATATATGAGAAAGAATGTTGTCCACATTAAGAGAAAGAATTGTAGTAGTAGAAATGTATCCGGAACCAGCCGTATTCAACTATGGGGTATTCGGGAACAGCCACCTGAGAGACCATAGGGGAAGAGAGGGGAACCATGCACGCAAGAAGACAAGGAAGTCTAATGGAACATGGCCCGTTTATTGCTGGTAAAGGACAAGAATATATATGTTCAGGGTGAGGGGGTTGGCAGTCAGGATGAAAGGAGAAAGGAACAAGTAGTTACGAAGCAGGAACATGGAAAAAGAACACGCAGTTATGTGGAAAGTCTGGAGGACGTTTTGCAACTATGCCTCCGCCCATGCGGGGCTCATAATCCATATCGTTCTTGAAGGGTTACTATTTTTATTTTATAGTCTTGGCTCCTAACAGAAATGCAGAAGAAAATGATATGATTTATCACTTGTTTGAGTGGGTATATAATTTGGGGTTTTCGTTTTAAAAGATTGCTCTGTTACAAAAATGAATAATATGGAAATAGGTATCAAGTGATAACACATGTACAACCCAGTGGAATTGCTTGTTGGCTCTTGAGGGGGGTGTCAGAAGAGGGTAAGGAGAGAAAAATGAAGCATGTAACCCTAAAAATATTTACATTTTTAAAAAAAATTGTGAAATATTCAGAGGTAGTTAGGTGAACCAGTAGGAAGAGTGCTATGGTTGTCATTAAGAAAATTTACATTCACATCTGGCCTTAAATACTTGCTGATTATGTGATTACTGATATTTTTAGACACTTAGTTTCCTCAAATGTACAATAGTATTAAAACCACTTGCATGAATTCTAAGATAAAATGAGACAATTAATAAAATACATAACACAGTCTTTGGGATATAACAGGCACTTGAAAAATACTATTATAGTTATTGTTGCTGTCCTTATTAATTTAATTAGTTCCTTTACTACCTAAATGAAGTTTTCTAAGTTAATCATGATGTCGTCTGCATATGATGATAATTATGAAACCTGACAATGTTTTAAATACTTCAGTTATCTTTCTTCTCTTATTGCTCTAGCTAGCTCTCCTAGAACTCTGGCCCATATTTGATGGAGAAGCAAGAGGTCATCCATATTTTAACTCTATACTTAGAGAAAAAGTTTAATGTATTTTGCTAATTCGGATGATATCATCTTTTATTTATAGATTTATGCTGATTTAGAATTACAGAAATGTATTCTCATGCTTATTCTTTTAAGAATTCATTAATTCTAATTTTGTCAGTCTTTTTGTATATATTCATATAGTAAAGTGGTTTGAATTTTTAAGATTATTAATAGTGTTATAATATATAATATATAATATCACATATTATACATTATGCATTATATTATAATAATATAATAGGGGTTATATCAATTATCAATATTAATTATTATTATGTTAATAAATGTTCAAAATATGCTGATTGCTTTCATAATATTAAAGTTTTCTTCTAACATGAGTTAGTCCTACTTGGTCATAGCAATTAAAGTATATTTAAAAATATTTTAATAGTGTATTTACTGAGTTTTTATTAAAACGTTTGTATGGATATTCATAATTGATTTTGTCTTATTATTTTCTTTTTCTTTTTTCCTACCTGGTTAGCTTAGATAAGTTCAGACAAGACTGGCACTTCTTTTGGGAAGGACCTCCCAAGTGACTTTCAGGTTACTGATACACCTTCAATATCTACCTTTCACCCAACTGTGGCAAGCCCATCAACCACACCTTAGTAAAATTATCTCAGGAGGCAGGCTAAAATTGAGTGATGGTAACTCATCGGCCTCAAATCCTTCATTGAGTTTGAATGATGTCTACCAAAAATAGATGAAAACTTTTTTCTGGCAGAATGGGCAGATGAGAATATTGTTTTCCTAAAGAACATGTAAAAAACAACTGTGGAAGACAGTGTAAAAAGCTTAGAACACAGACACCAAAGATATCCTAGGCTGTCTAGTCAATCTCTTTGACTTTTGTCTTGCCCCAGGACTCTAATGATTCATAAAGAGAAAGTGAGACTGAAAATTTTATGTAAGTTGAAATCATTTAAATCTGATTCCTACAAGGTTGATACTATCTCTTGATGCTATTGGTCTCCATAGAAAACAAAGGCCAAAAAATAACATAGTTATGATATTAGATTTTTATGATATTGCTTCAATTTTGTATAGAGGTGACCCTAAATATTTGAAGGCTTTATTTGCAAAGTTTGGAAAATCCTACCAAGACAATGAGGCTTTCTGTAGAGTCCCATTAATAAATTGTGCTTATATTCTTATGAATCAGCCACATTTAGGGGTCTCTACTAAAGGACTAACAGGAAATGAATTGTTGGGCCAGACGAACTCTAAAGATAATATACTAAAGCTAGGTTTGGAGAGACTTCAAGTTGTCTGTTGAAGAAACACTCATAGTAGTAAAATTCTGGAATTGGATGAAGTGTTGAGTAAAATAGGAAGAGTAACAAGATCTGGGTTTTCTTCAATATAGGGAAATTCGAGTTGGATAATCCTTATCTACCAATACAATTTGAATATTATCACTTCAAGTCTTACAAAATTGCTTAACATATTGGGAATGTCATAACTTAGCCAAGGTTTCACAGTGAATATGTGTCAGATGTGGGAATAGAACCCAGGTCTTCCATGACTTTTGTGTGGCTCCACTATTGACTATTCAACACTGCCTCTCCTCTACACAAAATTATTAAAACTCTTGAATATGTTTTATCATATAGACATATCATCTCTTCAAATTAAAAAAAATCACACCCAAGATTCATTTCTGCCTTAGAAAACCAAGTTTCCAAATGAATTTTCCTTTATTTAAACAAGCATCACATATTCCGTGTAGTTCAACTTCTCTCCTTTTTTATACTCTCACTCTTTTATACCACAGAGTCTGGAAGCACTGTACTTTCCTGTTTCTGTTTGCTAACGTATGCAGCATTTCATGTATCGGCTGGTACAGAAACCAGATTGCTCGTAGTGTCTTGGACAATGAGAGAAACAACGGCCGCCTCCCCACCGACATTGAAAAAAGTCTCCAGCTTCCTCCATTCCTGTGAAAAGAAGAACATGAATGTTTCAGAATCTTTGTTTGCAACACAGTGAAGTTATTCTTTACTCTGAAGCAGAATTGAGCGAATTTAGCCCTAAACATTAGATGCATAAATTTGGTTTTTTTTTTAACTATTAAGCCTTTTTTCAGTTACATGTAGAAATGTGATAATTGTTTTCAGACATCTTGTTATTCGTATTCTCTCTTTCAGATTCCCCCTTTAAAGGCAATAAATTGTTTGATATAAGTTATACCAGTGCAGTCATGCAGTACATATTTCTATATTCCTCATGCCTTGAAAAAAGACACATATCACACATATAATTAAAAAAGCCTCATGAACAGAATGAAGTGAAAAGTGCCATATTTGATTTGCAGTCAGACACCAAAATTTTTTCATTGGTTATAGAAAGCATTCTTCATCATGGGTCTCTGGGGGTAATCTTGGAACCATACTTTCCTGACAACATTTCAGTACTTTGAAGCTAATCACCTTAAATATTTCTGTTATCAAATACAATTTTATGCTGGTCCTTCTCCCTTCATTTTGTATCAGTACTTAAAAGTGTTCCTAGCTTTTTCTAAACTTATCCGGTTCGTCATTTTGGTATAGCTAGGTCCTTTTCCATGATCTCTGATCTCTTTGGGATATAGACCCACAGTGCGCATAATTTTATGGTCCTTTGAGCCTGGTTCCATATTGCTCCCTAGAATGGTTGTATCAGTTCACAGTTCCACAAATAGTGTATCAGTAATCAAGTTTTTCTACATCCCCTCCAACATTTATTAGTTTCCTTTATTGTCATGTTAACTAATAGGAGAGGTGAGATATGATATCTCAGAATTCTTTTAATTTGTATTTTTTTAAATCAGTACTATTTTTTATGACCATAGTTAACTTTAAATTCTTCATCTAAGAAGTGCCTATTCGTATCCTTTGACCATATGTCAATTAGAGAATTCATTGCATCCTTATAAATTTCAGTTATTTTTCTATCTATTTGGGAAATGAGACCTTTGTCAGAGATATTTCCTATAATTTCCCTACACTCAATTTGTGATTTCCCTTCTAATCTTGGTTGCAATATTCTTCTTACACTTAAAAAATAATGTAGTCAGAATTACTTACTTCATTCTTTTTAATGTTCTCCATTTTTCATTTGACCATAAATCCTTCCCTTATCCATAGATCTGACAGGTGGATGCTTCTTTGTTAATCTAATTTATTTATGATAGCACCTTTATTTCTAAATTAAATACCAGTTTTGACTTTATCTTGTTATAGTGTTTGAAATGTTTGTTGATGCCTAATTTCTGCTTTATTGTTTTCTAGCTTTTGTAGCAGTTTTTTAAAAAGTGATTTCTTCTCCAAAAGCTTGGATCTTTGGGTTTTTCAAATATTGGGTCACTATAGTCATTAACTATTATTAATTAATTATCTAATAGATTCTATTCTTTAGGCAATACAAGATTATTTTGATAATTATCCCTTTATAATTCAGTTTGAGATCTGTTATGCATAGGCCTTCTTCAAATTTTTTTCATTAATTTCCCTCACATTCTTGACATTTTGCTCTTCAATATGAATTGTATTATTACTTTTTCTAGCTTTATGAAATAATTTTTGGGTAGATTGATTGGTATAATAATGAATAATTAACTAAATTGGGCAGGATTGTCATTTTTATTGTATTGGCTGAGTCTACCCATTAGAAATTATTGTTTTTACAATTATTTATGTCTGGCCTTATTTGTATGAAAAGTATTTTACAATTGTGTTCATATAGTTGCAGGAAATATTTTAGCAAGTATATTCTCAGGGATTTAAATTGCCTGTGGAATTTCCTTTTCTATCTCTAGCTGTTGGTCTTTGTTGGAGATATATAGTAATACTAATGATTTATATTTCTTTGTTTTATATCCTGCAACATTTCTAGTGGTGTTCATTTCTGTTACTTTTTTGGTTTCTTCTCTGCTTTTCTTTATGTTATACCATCATATCAACAAGAAAGAGTGCTAACTTAGTTTCCTCATTGCCTATTCTAATTCCTTCCATTTCATTCTCTGCTCTTATTGGTATAGCTATCATGTCAAGTACAATATTCAACAGTAGTGGTGATAATGGACATCCTTGCTTTACCCTCTATTCATTGCTATGTTTTCATAAAAGAATAGGTTTGTTTTGCCAAGGATTTGTCTGCATCTCCTGAGATAATGATATTGTTTCTATTTTTTTTACTATAAGGAAAAATCAAAGTGGAATAGAGATTGGACTAGTTATTTTACTGGTATAGCTTAGGTATTATTAAATTTATTTCTTAGTAAACTGTTGTGACTTTCTTTTATCCCTAGAATCAAATATACATTCTCCTGTTTGATATTTAAATCAACTAATAACCTGGCTGTATTTCTCCATTCTAATTACATCGTTCATCACACCATTCCATCTATAGCTCAAACTTGTTTCTCATAAAATAGGATTCCATTTATAGTCTCTGTCCCTTTGCAATGACCATCCCCCACTGAACATATTCCTCACTTTGACTTCTTAGAAGCATGAATTAGAAGCATGAATTTCCTTCAAAACTGAGCTCATGTATTAACATATGCAACCAATCCTAATACTTCAATCTAGTATTTTATCTAGCATTGAATTCTTTAACCTTATTACCAGTGATTTATTTGTATTTTGTAGGAATTTGGGTTATAAGGGGATAAGAGAAAGTGCAAATTGTCTCCAAAAAGATTGAGGAAATGGTTAGCTACAGATCCTGAAAAAGATTCTGGAATGTGAGGGGCTGCTTAGGAAGGGTTTGTGAGAAAAACTGTTATTGCAGTTGCTTTTTGCCTATAAACTGAAGAGAAGCAGAAGCTCTGGTTTGCTATCCTTTACCTGTCTGTTTGGAAAGAGTTGGAGGTCCCTGTTATTGAATAACATTGTGAAAGTGATCTAGCTAACCTGCTGTTTAACAACTTGTCCAAGGTAATCCAAAGATTCTAGCATTTGAGCTTTGGAGTTTTTACCTCAGGAGCCAACCCCAGCTTTGGGGAAGGACTCAGCCAGTTTTGAGTCCATTTTTAATAGCTTTTTTGAAGACAGTCTTGAGGGTTAACTGAACAACAATCTGAGAATTAAGTCTACGTAGCTAGGTAGATTTTGGGGTTTCTTAGCTAGAACAGGGAGCTGATAAGAAGTTTTAGAAGACCTGAAGAGCTCTCTTGTGAGAGAGGCATAGATGGCTGGGTTGTACAGTTAGATCTTAGTATTAGGAACACATCTTATTTATCAATATTCTATTCTTAATCTAAAAATAAACAGAAATAGTGTGTTTTTCTAAAGAGAGTCTTATGAGGTTTTGCACTCACTGACTCAAGGAAAGTTTCCTACATGAATTTTCACCATTAATCCACCTTGGTCTTTCCCTATTACCTTATCTTTTCCCATTTCATATATGTATATCCAGGTTCCTGAGACTGTTTAATAATTGTGTTTGTAATCCTATTTCCTGGCATTAAGGAAGCACTTAACTAATACCTTCTGATTAATTGATGGGTAAGATACTGTGCTTAATACTAAGGAACAATGATTGAAAAACACAATCCTTGAGGAAAATGACAATATGATCTGATAAGATATGTAGAAAAGTGAGATAATAGTAAATAAATATTTTTGCTCAAAATGACTTTTAGAGTAAGGGAAAAATCTTTCTTGCGTAGGATGTATTAGGGAAGACAAACTTCTTGAAGAAGGTGCTATTTTGAGTTAAGTCTTGAAGGATAAGAAGAATTTCTATAGGTGATTATTTTTCAGGTTTTGATGTTAAAGTGATCAGAGATGCATAGCCATCAAAGTATATGATGTACTCAAATACTCACTTTTGTATGTGAAAGAATACAAGAGACAGTAGTCTACTCAGTGATACATTAGAACAAAGCAATTATATTGCATCAATTGATTTTTAAAGAACAAACAGAAAAGAATCAATATAGGAAAGGCACTAAAACTAAAATATTAGGAAAGACCTCTTAAGCTGATCCATGAAGGAAGTCAGAGAAACCAAATGATAGAGGAGAGGAAGGAGATTATTGTGGGCATGTCAAATAATCATTGAAAATGTCAATAGAACCATAAAATGGAATGTCTTTTTTCTAGGAACAATAAGATGGACACTTTGGACAGTTGTGGAAGATAATATAAAACATTAAAAGTTGTGCTTTTAAAAAATTATTTTGTCAGCTGAATGAAGGACAGTTTTGTATGTGAAGGAGTACAGGAAACAGTAGTCTACTGAGTGACACAATAGGTAAAAACAATTACCTTGAGACAAAATACTCTTGAAGAAGAAATTGGAAGGAATCAATATAGGAAAGATACAAGAATTAAAAGATTAGGAAAGGACTCTTGAGCTGGTCCAGGGAGGAAGCCAAAGAAACAAGGAGGTAAAGGAAAGAAGGCAGTTGCATTTCTCTAAATAATAGTGATTTAAGGTATTTTTGCATCACTATAGAGAGCTTTAATTACCTTGTTTGAGAACTGACTTTTCATATTCCTTTGACAATTTTTCAATTAGGAAATGAAATTTATCAACCCATTTTTCTATGTATTTGAGAAAGGAGGCCTTTACTAGAGAAATTTGTAAAAAAAAGTTTGGTACCATTACTATTATTATTACTTTCCATTCTATTTGCACCTATTTAGTTTATGACCTCCACTTACTCCAATTTTCCTCCTTTTCTATCAGTCCCATACCTCTTCTGATAACCCCTTCCCATCTTATGTTCCTATTTGGTAAAATTATCTTTCTGTACCCAAATTATAGTGTATATTCTTCCTTTATTAAGCCAATTCTGATGAGAATAAAATTCATGTGCTCTCCACCCCACTTCCACCATCTTCTCCTCTACTCTGAATGCTCTTTCATGTCTCTTGGTTCTATAATTTAACCCATTCTGTTTTTCCCTTCCACCCTCCTCCCAATGCATTCCTCTTCCCTATGCCTTAATTTTTTTTCTCTTTCATATCATCAAATCAGATTTAACTCACACTTTTGCCCTCTGACTACATATAGTCCTCCTAACAGCCCTAATATTGACAAAATTCTTTGGGGTTACAACAATCATCTCCCCACATAGGATTATAAATAGTTTAAACTCATCACATATCTTTTAATTTCTTTCCTATTTACCTTTTAATGCTTCTCTTGAGTCTTGTATTTAAGAGTCAAATTTTCCAATTTTCCATTCAGCTCCGGTGTTTTCATAAGGAATATTTGAAAGTCCCCTATTTCATTGAATATCCATTTACTTCTGAAGATTTATGTGCAGTTTTACTGGGTAAGTGATTCCTGTTTAAAGTTCTAGCTCATGTGCATTCTGAAATATATATTCCAGGCACTCTAACCCTTTAATGTAGAAGCTGCTAACTCTTGTGTTATCCTGACTGTGGCTCCATAATATTTCAATCATTTCTTTTTTGTCTGCCTGCAATATTTTCTTCTTGATCTGGAAATTTGAGAATTTGGTTATAATATAACTGAGAGTTATACTTAGTAGAGCTATTTCAGGAGATAATCAGTGAATTCTTTCCATTTCTACCTTGTCCTCTAGTTCTAGAATGTTAGGGCAGTTTTTATTGATAATTTCTTGAAAGATGATATCTATGCTTTTTTTCAATAATGGTTTTCAGGGAGTCCAACAATTGTTAAATTATTTCTCCTATATTTATTTTTCAGATCAATTGTTTTTCTGTTGAGATATTTCATATGTTCTTCTATATTTTCATTCTTTTGACTTTGGTTGTTTCTTGATATCACATGGATTCTTTAGTTTCCACTTTCCCAATTCTAATTTTTAAGGACTGATTTTTTTGAGTGAACATATGTTCCTCCATTTTTATTTTGCCAAAACTCCTTTGTAAAGACTTCTGTTGTTCAGCAAATATTTTGCCTTCCCCCCCCCCCCATGAATCTATTTCTGTCTTTCATAAACCTTTCTCTTCATGGCATTTTTGTATATCTTTTTTTCCCGTGTGGCAAAAAAGGCAAAAAAAATTGCTTTCTTAGAAGACCTTCACTTTTTATTTTTGTGCCCTTTTACCACTTGGCTTATTCTGTTTTTTAAAGATATTTCTTTATTCAGCATTTTATTACAATATTTTTTACCAAGTTGTTGACTCTTTTTCATGATTTTTCCTGTATCACTCTCATTTCATTTTCAAATTTTTCTTTTACCTCTCTTATTTTATTTTTAAGAACCTCTTTGAGCTCCTCCATTAATTCTTTGGGGTTTGAAATAAATTAATATTTTCCTTAAAGGCTTTGGATGCAGCAAGAGGAACTTGTTGTTTTCTAAGTTTGAGTCTACACTGTCACCAAAATACCTTTCCATGTTGAGTTTCTTTTTTGTTGTTGTTTTTTTGGCATATTTTCTTACCATTTTCTTTTCTTTAAAAAATGGTTAAATTTGGACTCTGTAACTGTGGTGAAAGTAGCACTGTTCCAAACTTCAGGTTCTTTGTGCCGATGCCTTCAGAGCTAGCTGTGGAGATCTATCTGTTTTTAGTTTTTCCAAGATGGTATAATGTAAGAAGGGGTGTATTTAATAATCTCTAGACCTGTGCTTGTTTCTGAGAATAACCCCAAGCACCCTTTTCTGCTCTGGAACTGTGACCAGGACACACTTATCCCTGTGGTTGCAAGTGCTGGTGTATGCTGGTACTCCTTTGGGGTGCAACTATACCTGAGGGATGTGACCTGGTTTTGTGTATGGACAAAGTCATAAGAATTTTGCCCTCAGGCCAGCAAAAGTATTCTTGTAATCTTTTGAGAAGTTGTCTGATCATGTGTAGATGAGAACTCCAGAAGCTTTTCCTGCTGCTTCAGTTGCATTCAGAATCTTTCACTGTGAGAGGTTCCAACTTGGTGCTCTGTTCTTTATCTCCACCCAGGTTCCCTAAATCCTTTGTGCTGACCTTCCAAGTTGTTTTGAACTGAAAAAAAAAACACTTCACCTCATATTTTGGTGGGTTATGCTACTCTAGAATATAAGGCTTTTTTTGAAGGTAATTTGGTAGAAATCAGAGAAGTCCCTCTACCTTTTCAACCATCTTCAGGATTTCACTTAGATGTTTGAAGGATGAATTCAACAGATCTTGGCAACATATTGAGTATGGGAGATGAGATTTCATGAGTACTTGAAAGTTACCCCTGTTTGTGATCCTGAGAGGCAGAAATGATGGTAGAACTTGGAATAAACACTGGTAATACCTGGATACAAAGACAGTAGACTTGAGAGTAGTAAGAAAATTTGAAAGATAGAGAGGCTTTGGAAGAAAAGAGGAATACAGTTTAGGAAAATTTGAATTTATCAATTGTACACTCAATCCAAGATGTCATTAATAGGCAATTAGGGAAGAAAAATTAGAGATCATCAGAGAAATTAGGACATAATAGGTATATTTGAGAATCATGAAATGAGAGGTGATAATTATATAGGAGCTGATGTTATCACCAAGTGAAATAGAAATCAGCATCACCATTAAGAGTAAACTTTTGGGATTCTATCATTCTTCTTTTTTTCTTCTTCCAAACACTGGGCCAGAACAGTATGAGAAACCCTTAGGTACAGAACATTGTATTTCAAAAACAAATGTTATGGACCAAATATCTTCTAAAAATGCTGGACTCCACAGATGTAGAGGAGGGCTAATATTGTACTCAGAGTAGAGATTAGTGTGTTGGACATAAGTGAAACACCACACCTTCTGGAACCCCAAATGAAGCTATATTATAACATTTGTACATAATCTAGCTCTGGCCTAAATACATCAGCTTCATAACAGTCTTGGGAATTACACATTGCAGTAAGGCATTGGAATCCAGATAATTTCATTAATTTATTTAAGATCACCCTGATAGTGGTGTAAGCTAATTCTTTACAGAGCTATAATGTAGCAAGGTGAGATTCAAGCCCAAATCCTCTTGATCCAAAGTCAGTGGTTTAGCCACTCCATTAGGTTATCTCTGGGTAGATACTTAAATAACATCATCGCCACCCCTCTATCAAGATAAAATAAAAGAGCAAGGGATTTCTGAATGTATTCTTTCTAGCTTGCATTCAAATCTCATACCGGATACAACCTCAGGAGTATGACCTCAGGAGAGGCACATAACATTTGTGGCCTCAGGGTTTTTTCCCCATCTATGAGATGAAGGATTTTTACTAGAAGATCTCTTAGCTTCCTTCCAGTTAGGAGCTGATGTTTTTATTCTTTCTGTCATGCTCATAGTATATTAGAAATATAATGCTCTTCCCTGAACTGACTTCCCATGTTGTTAAAGAATTCTTTTGAAATCTTTTAAATTAGGAGAGACCTCCCACTGTCACAGGGTTTCTTATCTTTCTAGTTTTTCTTCCTCCTGGCCAAAAATGCTCCTTTATGCACCTAAATGAATATTATTCTAATAAGCTCCTTAGACTAAGTCAAGGTGGATTTTCCCTTGGCTTTCTTTATGTAGGTTCCAGTAATAAGTTCAATTGCCTGTAGGTACAAACAATTATATACACACACACACACACATACACACACACAAAGATACATGTATATCTCCTAAACCATTTTTTAAATCATTCTGGATCTTACCTTTGACAGCAAAGACAAATACCAAAAAAAGCACCATATACATCAAGTAGAGAGTCCTCATGGTGAGTGATCACCTAGAACCTTGGAATTATAGGAGACATGAAGGGAAGACAACTTAGTATAAGATAGCACAAAATACACTTAAGACCAGAACAAGCTAGAGGTAAATACCAATTTATTTTCTTCAGTTAATATCACCTCTTAAATATATGAACCTGACTACAGAAACATTCCTAGAACCTTACAGTTATGCAACATTTATTGGCCTTGGAAATTACTGAACATTACTGGACATTAACATTTAATATGTAATTATTGCAATATCCTTACAAAATATCATGTAAACTTTTTAATTTAAGGAGAGTCGAAGTTAATTGGACTCAATTCCCTCTATCTCTGGGAGACAAAAGCAATGGTTTGCAGAGAACCAAGTTGAATGTTGTGGGTGAACCAGCTTTTTTACAGGCTGCCATTTCTGATTAAAAACAGCTTTGCCCCAAAGTTTGTCATCCTAGAGGTATTGAAGAATTTCTAAACTATGGTTCTCAGACATTCCAAGGAAAATCTCATCTATCCACAAAAGATGGAAAATAAAATAGTTGATTGGTTCTCAGGCAGTTTATGGACAGATGATTTAAAAAATAAGTCCCTCAAGAGTCAATAAGTTCAAGTGTTTTTTTTCCACATGACAACTTTCCCCATCATAGTTTCCGTTTAACATGGAATAATTGCCTAAGAAATCAGATGGGAATTTTTGTAAGTTTTGTGAAAGTGTACATGACACAATAAAGGACAACAAGTGACATTAAAAGTTTAGAAATTCAGAAATGCATCAACTATATGTATAGTGTTGTATAACACTAACATATTTTATCTTTCAATATAATAAATATATGAAATTTCTTTTTAAAAGTTAAAATAAGTAAATAGTTTTTTTTTTTATTTTTGATCAAGGTATGATTTTATCAGTGTAGAGAAGTTCTAGTGAGAGAATGCATCTAACAGTAACTAAAATATTTCCTTTGTAGTTTATATTACCCTTTTAAACATTTAATTTTCCACCATTCCATGTAAAACAATTTTAAACTTTTTTTAAAATTATGAGTAACAAGTCCACTTCCACCTTCCTACCTTGCCTCCCTCACTCCCTCCTACTTTTCCTTGTTCCCCAAGATGGTAAATAATCTGATAGATATTCTATATGTGACATTATGTAAAGCATTTTTCCATATTAGTCATTTTGTTGGAAAATTCAAACAGAAAAGGAAAAACAAGAAAGTGAAATATAGTATGTTTTACTCTGTGTGTAGACTGCATCAACTCTTTCTGAAGGCAAATGATATTTTTCATCATTAGTCTCTCAGATTGTCTTGGATCAGTGTATTACTAATAGTAACTAGGTCATTCACAGTTGTTCATCAAATAGAATTGCTATTACTATGTACAATACTCTTCTGATTCTGCACACTTTATTTTGTATCTTTTTTCCTGAACTTGTCCTGCTCTTCATTTCTTATGCCACAATTGTATTCTAGTAATAGTAGTTAGCCACAGCCCACAAACTGATACTTCATCTCCTGGAAGAAAAGCAACTCAGAATGAGGGGAGAAGGAGTTGCTAGTGTAATGCAGGGTTGCAGTAAAAAACTCTTGCTTTTTCAAATCAACAGTAAAAGCCCTGATAGTTGAAGGTTTAGAATCTTGACCTTGCCCTCACAGAAAAACCACTGGAGCCTGGGGGTATAAAAATCCCTGAAGTACCTATTGAAGGGTCCTTTGCCTTTGGGGCATTTTGGACCTTGCTTGATTTCTCTGGACCTCTCCCTGACCTCTCCATTCACATCCTGCTATTTCCCTGGATTTCCCCTTTGGGCCCTGGGAGGAAGGGTGGTTTTGTGGTTAGACATCATGTGTTTAGCTTCTGTAGGTAGGAAGGACAACCAAAATCAAGCCATCCCCTTATCTAGTGATCTGAATAATCCTCATTACCTCAGGGCAGTGATGTGGTGGTCTGTGAAAAATGATAACTGATATTAAAATTGTTTGTTTTGTTTTTAAAATTCACTTAGAATATTTTTCCATGGTTACATGATTCCTCATTTTCTCCATTCCCTTTCCCTCTCTCCTCCTAAAGCTGACAAGCAATTCCACTGGATTTTACATGTATCATTGCTCAAAACCTATTTTCATGTTATTCATATTTGCAATAGAGATCCTTTAACATCAAACCCCTAATCATATCCATATTGAACTACATGATCAATCATATGCTTTACTTATGCATTTCTGCCCCCACAGTTCTTTCTCTAGATGTGAATAGTATTCTTTCTTACAAGTTCCTCTGCATTGTTCTAGATTATCACATTGTTGCTAGTAGAGAAGTCCATTACATACAATTGTGTCACAATGTATCAGTCTCTGTTTACAATATTTTCTTTGTTCTGCTCCTTTCACTCTACATCAGTTGCTGGAGGTTTTTCAAGTTCACATAGAAATCATCTGGTTCATCATTCCTTTCAGCACAAAGTATTCCATCGCCATCAGATACCACAATTTAGTCAGCCCTTCCACAATCAAAGGGCATCCCCTCATTTTCTAATTTTTTGCCACCACAAAGAGCACAGCTACAAATATTTTTGAACAAGTCTTTTTTCTTTATTACCTCTTTGAGTAACAAACCCAGCAGTAGTATAGCTGGATCAAAGGGCAGGCAGTCTTTTAAAGCCCTTTGCCCATAGTTCCAAATTGCCCTCCATAATGGTTGGATCAATTCACAACTCCACCAGCAGTGTATCAGTTTCCCAATTTTGCCACATCCCTTCCAACATTTGTCACTTTCCTTTGATGCCATAATAGCTGGACTGCTAAGAGTGAGGTGCAAACTCAATATTGTTTGAATTTGCATTTCTCTAATCAGGAGGGATTTAGAACACTTTTTCATGTGCTTTTAGATAGTTTTGATTTCTTCATGTGAAAATTGCCTATTCATGTCCCTTGACCATTTATCTATTGGGGCATGCCTTGATTTTTGGTAAATTTGTCTTAGTTCATTATATATTTGAGTAAATAAACTTTTGTCAGAGAGTTTTGTTATAAAAATATTATCCCAGTTTGTTGCTTTCCTTCTAATTTTGGTTGCACTGGTTTTGTTTGTACAAAATCTTCTTAATTTCATATAATCAAAGTCATACATTTTACATTTTGAAATGTTTTCTGTCTCTTGCTTGGTCTTAAATTCCTTCCTTTCCCACAGATCTGACAGGTTTACTATTCTATATTCACCTAATGTATTTATGATTTCACTCTTTATATTTAAATCATTTACCTATTTTGAAGGATAAGGAAAGAAATGATGGCTAATCAAGAGAAAGGGAACATTGTGGAAAATGCAATAGATAATTTTATTGCATTAAATTAAAAATGGTTTGTACAAACAAATCCAATGCAACCAATATTGGAAGGGAAACAACAAATTTTTTGAGGGGGAGAATTTTATAGCAAGTGTCTCCGACAATGTCCTCATTTCTCAAATATATTGAGAACTGAGTTGAATTTATAAGAATTTAAATCATTGTCAACTGAAAAACAGTCAAAGGATATGAACAGGCAGTTCTCAGAGGAAGAAATTAAAACTATCTATACTCATATGAAAAAAAAATGCTCCAAATCACTATTAATTAGAAAAATACAAAATAAAACAACTCTGAGACACTACTTCACACCTATCAACTCAGGTAACATGACCAAAAAGGAAAATAATGAATGTTGTAGGGGCTGTGGAAAAACTAGAATACTAATAAACAGTTGGTGCAACTGTGCACTGATATAACCATTCTGGAGAGAACTATGGACCAGGCTCAAAGGGCCATAAAACTATGCAAACCCTTTCATCCAGCAATACCATTTCTGGGTCTATATCCCAAAGAGATGAGAGAAAAGGGAAAAAGATCTACCTACATGAAAATGTTTGACTGCTCCCGTATAGTATCCATTTCTTGGGGGAATGGATGAACCAGTAATGGTATAAGGTTTTAATAGAAATTATTGTACCTTAAAAATTATGAACGGAATCAGTTCAGAAAAACCTAGAAAGACTAATATGAATTGATTCATAATGAAGTTAGCAGAAGCAGAACAATATAGTGGCAACAGAAATATTATATGGTGATCAACTGTGAATGACTAAACCATTATCAGCAAAGCAAATTTCTAGATATCCATGAAACAGATGAAAAATGCTATTCATAGTCAAAGAAGAAACTGTTGCTATCTGATTTCCCATCAAAAAGGATAGCATTTCCACTTTATTTCTTTCATGGGTTTTCATTTTAGGTGTGATTTTTTTAGGGCTTGAGAAAATATATTACATGACAGCAATGGTATGAACTATATAAGATTATTTACTGTCTCAGGAAGGGTGGAGAAAGGAAGTAAGGAGAGAAGCTGAATACTAAATGCCAGATGACAATTATCAAGAACTGTTCTTAACTGTAATTGAAAAAGTAAAAAGTAGAAAAAAGAAAACATGATGCTCTTTCAGGTAATTTGAGGGGTTCCGCTTGAATCTCAAAACCTCCAATGGGCCCATCATAGTATAACATCCTAAGAACCTCATCACAAAAGAAATTATGAAGATGATTATTGAGCTATCCAAGTTTTAGGAGACTCAAGATGCTCAGGCACAAACATTCAAAGGGAAGAAGACAAATTTCAAAGAAGACTGGGGTATCAAAGAAGACTGCACATGGCATTGTGGAATCACTCTAACAAACCCATGGTAGTGTAAGGAAAGGTTGCAGTACCAGAGGTAAATAATGGGTTGGAGAAAATGATGGTGAACTGGCAAATTGATTGTGCAGAGCAAAAAATGGCTACAACAGGAAAATGCTCTTTAGAAGCAGCTGCCTTATAAACTCTTTGAGTGAAAGCACTCCAATAATCCCATCCTCTACTGAAAGCTCATTGTATTCATTCTTAGAGTCTTAATCACCATACAGGAACAAAAAATTTTGGGGTTGTTGTCTGGAATATCATTTGTTATGATTAGGTAGGAGAGGAACTAACAAAACAACTGGATAAGAAAATTGAGCCAGTTTGATTCTGATGAATCTATTACTAATCATGATAACACCTTCAATGGGCTCATGATCTTTATTCAGTAGCATAAATCATGTGGCAGATGCCTGTGTTCCATGTCACACTGTGTGGTATGTTATCAACTTATTTACTTTGTAGTAATCACTTGGTTCTTTCCTACCCTATTATTTCTAGCCATCGTGACTCAAGATTCAGGGGGAAATGTTTCCTACAAGTTATTTTTACCAGGGTACCACATCCACTTGTCATCACTTAAAGTATATCAGGAAAACAAGTCCCATCTCATGAGACTGGTTAAGTCTAATGTTGTTTTTTTAATCAGTCTTCAATGCCTCATGAAAATGGCCTTCATCCTTCCTGTGCCTTAACACAAATTTAAAGTCTTTCCACATGTTTCTTTGCCTAGACAATAGTTTCTGAAAAAACTACATTCTACTGTGTGTGGAGGTTAATGGTGATCAGAGATAGATGCCTGGCCGTGCTGATTTTGTCCACTCCTTTTGATAAAGCTGGTATAAAATTCAAGGTCATTTTTTGATTTTAGAGATTCTGGGGCTTATGATTTCTTTTTTTCATATTTTTACATTTCTTCTCTGAAATATAGTTCCATCTGTAGTAATATGGAAAGAAAACTGAACTCAGGTCAAAAAGCATTGAGTTAAATTTGTATCTCTGGCACAAACTTGCTAGGTGAGTCTAATGAAGTTATCTTTTTTCTTTAAGCCACTGGTAGCTCTCTAAACTCTTCAGCTGCAGTGGAGTTACTGACCAGCATCGCTAAAGGAATTTCCTTAGTAGGAATCTCCTGTATTTCTGAAAACATAGATATCACCAAAAAGATGATTCTCACTTTTCTTGTCTTTAATTCTTTTCTCTTCTCTTTTCTTCTATATTCTCCTCTTCCATATACTCTGCTCTGCTCTCCTTCTGTCTTTCATCTTCTCTGATTCTATCTCTCACTCTTTCTACTTCTTCTCTTCTCCCTCATTCCACCTATCTCATAGGAAATTCCCTCACAAGAATCCTGTATCACTTTAGTGACTACTTCTACAATGTATGAATTTCAAATGATTTACTGAGTTATAGTGCCTGGCTTGGATTCAGGGAGATTTATCTTCATGAGTTCAAATCTAGGATCATACTAGCTGTGTGACTGAAGAATTAAATAGCAATGTATTTTAGCATCTTTGACAAGAACTTCCAAATGAGAGCATGGAGATAGTTCTGAAATGAGTAAGAAGAACAATAGTAAATCTAATTCATTCAAGCAATCAAAAGATATACTTAAAACACCTGTGATTCTTTAAAATTAATTTCAAAGTTTTTTATAACTTTTTAATTTCAATAGATTCAATGATTTCTGGTCCTCCAGTAATTTTAGTAAATAATTGGAACTCCTAACCTTGGGCTTATGAAGTGAGCTCTCCCATCTGATCATCTGACCATGTGCCTCCTACCTCATATTATACTTACTTCCTACCTGATCTCCATCTACCTTTGGAAAAAGGAATGATGTAATACAAACAATAATAAAAATTCACATTTTACATTCCCACAATGCTAAAATCCAAAAGATCACCATCGAATATTGTTGCACTCTATTGTCACTTGCAGGTTGTTTCCCTGCCTCTACTACTCAGAAATATCCACTCCTTTGAGGTTCATGCTATTCACAGTGCCTGTCCTATAAAAATTCTGGGATTTGTTTCATAGGGACATCCAATTTGATACCTACCACACAATATTTTTTCTCTCCTCCCAACTCCTGGCCTTATATTAGGGGTCTTCTAGAAGCCTATTTTTTCTCCCTCAAACATCCTAAGCTTTTAGTTACTCAAACTATTCATTGCCCATGATCTATTCCTCCAACCAAGATAATCCTATCCTTAATCTTCCCATCACTTCCAACAAAAGCACCTTAATGTTCAAGAACACTAAAATTCACTTTTGGTCATAACCTATTCTCCTCCCATCTCTTCCTGAGATTTTTTAAAAGCTTGGTCTTTGTCCATACTTTAGTCTCCCACTCCTTTGCACTTCAATTCTTACCCCACCCATCACTCCTTCACTAGCAAATCTTTCCTTTTTTCCCTACCTTGAACCCTTGGTGAATCAAATTAACTCTATAATGTCCTCCTCCTTGAATCCCTTTTCCCATTTTCATATTAAGAATTTTGCCTTCCTGAAAATAAATATAGAGAAGGGAGGATTAGGGTGGTGATGAGCAATATTTAAACTTTACTATCATTTCAAAGCATGCAGAGGGAGTAAAACAAGTATACTCAGTGGGGTATAGAATTCTCTTACCCAACTCAGTAGCGTAAATAATTCTCTTATCCCACAGTGTAGTAAAAGGGGAATAAGACAAGGGAAGAGGGAGATAACTGGAGGAAGGAGAAATCGGGGGGTGGGATGACATAAAGCAAAAAACTGGTGAGGAGGAACAGAGAGAAAGATAATAAAATAGGATTTAAAGGGGATAATATGATAGAGGGCAATACACAGTTAGTAATAATAACACTGAAAGTAAATGGGATGAACTCACCCATTAAAAGGAAGTGGATAGCAGAGTGGATTAAAAACCAGAATCCTACTATATGTTGTTTACAAGAAACACATTTGAGGCAGAGTTACACACACAAAGATTCAAAGTAAAAGACTAGAGCAGAATTTATTTTGCATCATCTAAAGTAAAGAAACAAAACAAAACAGAAGTAACAATCACAATACCAGAGAAAGCCAAAGTAGAATTGATCTAATTAAAAGAGATAAGGAAGGAAATTACATTTTGGTAAAGGATACTATAAATAATGAGATAATATCATTACTAAAAATTTATACAGTGAATGGTATAGCATCTAGATTTCCATAGGAAAAATTAAGGGATCTCGAGGAGGAAATAAGACCATATTAGTGGGGCATTTCAATCTTCCCCATTCAGAACTAGATAAATCAAACCAAAAATTATATGAGAAAGAAGTAAGGGAAGTGAAAGAAATGCTAGAAAAATTAAATTTAATAGGTATATGGAGAAAACTGAATAAGAATATAAAGGAATATACCTTTTTTCCAGCAGTACATGGTACGTATACAAAAATCAATCATGTACTAGGATATAAAAATATTGCAAATAAATGCAGAAAAGGAGAAATAATAAATACAACTTTTTCAGATCCTAATGCAATAAAATAATACTTAACAAGGGTCCATGGAAAGGCAACTTTAAATTAATTGGAAACTAAATAATCTAATTCTTCAAAGTTGGTGGATAAAAAAGGAAATCATAGAAACAATTGTGAACTTCATTAAAGAGAATGACAATGAGGAAACATCATATCCAAACTTATGGGATATTGCCAAAACAGTACTCAGGGGAAAATTTATATCTCTCAGTGTTTATAGCAACAAAATGGAGAGGGAAGATGTCAATGAATTTGGATTCCAACTTTAAAAATTAGAATAAGAAGACATTAAAAATCCCCAGATTAAAAAAAATAAATTAGAAATCCTAAAAATTAAAGGAGAAGTTAATCAAGTTGAAATTAAAAGAACTCTTGAATTAATAAATAAGACTTGGAGCTGGTACTTTGAAAAAACAAATAAAGTACTGGTTAATCTAATAAAAAAGAAAGAAGAGAATCAAATTAATAGTATCATTGATGAAAAGAGTTATCTCATTGCTAATGAAGAGGAAATTAAGGTAATTATTAAGAACAATTTTGCCCAATTATATGTGAAATATTATATTATGAAAATCTAGATGAAATGGAGAATATTTATAAAATATAAATTACAAATATACATATTACATTAATATTAATATATAAATATATAGTACATTAATATATATTACAAAATATATATTACAAAATATAAATTGTCTAGATTAACAAAAGAGGAAATAGAATACTTAAATAATCCCATCTCAGAAAAAGAAATTGAACAAGCCATCAAGGAACTTCCTAAGAAAAAATCCTCATGGCCAGATGGATTCACAAGTGAAATCTTTCAAATATTTAAATATAAATTAGTCTCAATAGTATAGAAACTATTTGACAAAACAAAGAAGGATTCTTAGCAAATTTTTTATGACACAAATATGGTATTAATTCCAAAGTCAGGCAGACCAAAAAGAGAAATAAAAATACAGACCATTCTCCTTAATAAGCATAGATGCTGTGTAATTAGAATTTTGTACCCCAGGACTCCATTTCCTAGAATCACACTTTCTTACTCACAGTATGTCCTTATGTTTTGGAGATAAAGTTTCTGTAACCCAGCCTTCTCTCTCTCTTCTCCCACTAATGAGGTTGGGAAAACTTCTCTTTTCTCAGGCTTTTACTTTTGTCTTCTCATTTCCTCTACTTCAAGTGATTATTAATAAATATTATAAAATATAATACTTGGAGTTATTTGATAACAATTTTAATCTTACATTTTTATGAGCCACTATGGAAGATAGAATCCTTGAATTTTTTTAAGAAAATATTTGAGTAAAGGATAGGGAGAATATAAATTTTGCTCCTGCTGTTAAGCTGCTTTTTGCCATGCTGTTTTTTTATTCCATTTTCTGCTAGCCTTCCCACCCTAGGACTTCTGACCAAAAAGGATGAGCAGTTTCCTGCCTCTTCTGCTGTCTGCAAGCTACTGCATTCCACGCCTAATTGCTTGATGGTTTGAGAGCCATTTAGAGGCACCTTGTTTTTCTGTGGGAGAGTTAGTTATAAATTTTCCCCATGCATCTCAAGCCTGCACTAGTCACTTTTCATCAGGGGAACACAGTGTGGTATAGCCTTTCCACAATATCCACCACAACCCCAGCCTGGCTAACGCAGGGGGGGTTCCATGCTCCTGACTGTGGGGGTGGTGACTGAGGTGTCACATTGTCCCTGACATTTTTATGTCTAGTGGGGAAGGGAAGGAAGGTTACTCTTCCAAACCTCTTAATTTTAGCCAGTATACATTAGGGTAGCACCACCTACATACAGGAAGTAGAATTGTAAGTGTGGCACACTCTAGGAAAGAGCAATGCATTACAGCTTTGGGATGTCTTTTCTTACTACCATTCATGAGTGTACCGATTGGATACTTTGCAGTTGATAGCTTGAATAATCTCAAGATTCAGAGGGGAGATACATCTCCCTACACTCCTTTGTGATTTTGGCCTGCCCAGTATCTACAACACGCCCAATATGGAGTTTGTCCCACTATGCCCAGTGTGGGTATGGGGAAACCCAGAAGTGTCACTAAAGGAATCTAGATTTATGGTGATACTTGGGAGAGGAAGGAACCTTAAATAGTCTGGAGGCGAATTTTTAGCTTTTCAGACTGTTTCAGTTTGTTCCCCTCCAAATAGTGAAGAAGTCTCTGTAATGCAGCAATCAGAATTGGAGAAAAGGACTCTTGGATTGATTGCTCACATCCTGTCACATATTTTGCATTGGCTGATTGTTTGTTTTAAGATTTAATTTGTTTTTTTTAAAGTTCTATAAAGATGACCACTGTTTGTTTTGGCTTTGGACTCTCAGATTGCAATGCATTTTGGTCTTGCAATGCATTTGCTTCCTGTATTAAAATGTTGTTATCTTAATTGTTACCCTAGCTTGGCTGTATTACTTTCTGGATTGATTCGTTGTTCTGTGGGAGTGATTCCTCTATTTGGTTATCTCTTAAACATTTTTAAACATCTCTCTAGCTGGGGGAATTTCTGAAGTAATACAAGCTTGTAAGTTTGGAAGTTTTTGAATCATTGCCTTTTTTCCCATAATTTCAGAATTTGATTTCTATTAAATCTCTAATCATTTGGCTCTCTTTTTCCATTTGATCTCTAGATTTAATCTTTGCTTTTCCATGTCCATAATGTATTTCCATGCCCAAGTCTCTTTTATAATGGTTTTTATGTCTTTTCCCATTGCTACACCTCTTGGGCTTTTCCTTGTGTTCTCAGGCTATTTCCTGGCATCAAAAGGTATCCTGTTTTCCAGTCAGTACTTGGGAATAACATGGTTTTTTGTCCTGCGCTATGTATTTTTGCATAGTCTTCAGGTCGGGAGCATGCTGACTAGATGATTCACAATTGTGATCGCAACATTTGTTTTCTCTCTTGTGAGTATTGTATCTAGATTTTGTGTAGGTATTATTTTATTTGCTTCTTTTGTTGTTGTTGCTGTTAAGTTGGGCTTTGAGGTGACATTTTTTTCACTATATTCCCTAATTTCCCATAAAGAAAACACTTTATATTATTATTAAAGTTATTGCTAGTTTGTCTGGGTTGTTGGTACTGAGGTCTTGCTTTATACGCATGTAGGGCTGCCAGGCTTTTGATTTCCACTAATTCTTTTTGTTTGATGGCAGATTTAGAATGATTCCCATCCCAATGCAAAGTGAAGTATGTCCATATTGGTAGGGAACTGCCCTTAATAAACTGTCTTCTTATGTGCTACAAGTTGGGTTCATTTAAGTCTTTGAACCCTATAATCATTTCTCCAGCTTCAACAAGTCTATCTAAATATGTTGAGGGGTACTAATTTGTCTCTTGCCTTAACTTTTCAAATGTTCCCCAGGAATCAGGATGCTTAGCAAAGGATTTCATAGATTCTACAAGGTCTCCCCTAGTTCTTCTTAGGTGTACTAGGTTTTGATGACTATTTAATTCTAGATCTTCATAATATTGTGGCCAAGATGTTAAGTTTGTGTTCCTATGGGTTTTCTCAATAAATTGTGCTTTTTCTGCTGGTGTAAATAATTCAGAAAGAAGAATTTCAATGTCTGAAAATGTGAGATCAAAATATCTTAATGCTCTCTTAAATTCTTTTGTGGCCTTGAAGGGATTTAAAAAAAGGCAGGCATTCATTGTTTTAAGGTGTCTAGATCTGGAGCAGTGACTGGCTTATGTCTTTTTATATGGAGAAATACAGAATCTGGCTGCAAAATTTTGTGATCAATAATTGATAATATTAGTACTGCTGGTGCTATTGCCCCTTCCTCTATTTTTTTTTGCTATGTCTGTATGTGGATCAGTTCTTCAAATTGCTATTTCTATTTTGTTTCCTGCTGTGATCCCTTTTCTCCCTTTCAATTGAGCATTCTCTTCAAGTAACTTTGCTATTTCCTTTCTTAATGTCATTATCAATAAAGAGCTATCATCCTTGTGTCCTAGCAAATTGTGCACTAAATTCTTTAAGCACCAATAGAAATGGAGGAATGAGATGATTACAGCAATTGCAGTTGGTATGAAAGAAAAGACCCGACCAATTTTTAGCTTCAACCATTGGCAGGAATCATATATTTCTATGGTCCCCATTATTAGCCTTGGATCACTACAATACAGAAATTATAAATAATAGTCAAAAAATTGTACAGTAATGTAAGGATTACCATCATGGTACAAATTGTTTTCCCTAATGGTGCATCCATAGTACTAGTTTGAATGTAAAATTTTTATGGTACTGTTCCTTTAAATTTTCTTTACTTGCTAAGTTTGTTCCCTTTGCTATGCTGTAGATAGGAGAAAACTGGCTGCTGTCTGGTTCAAACAGAGTCTTTTTTTACAAGAGTTATTTAGGTTCTTTACCTAAGCTGGCCAAAATTGTAATAATAAACAGAGCCAGTTGCCAATGTTAGTTAGAAGGGAGAGAGAGTCAATGAGATGCTCTTCTAGCTTTCCCCTCTTGCCAAATATGCACTGCTGAGACTTTGAGGGGGTGACACCCCAAAACTGGGTGATGGTCGTGTTGCCCCACAACAGTTGGGGGCAATACTTCCCTAGAAGATGAGGTATGAGAGACCCTAATCCAAATCTAAACGAAGGTTGGATTCACACAAGCCTCTCCAGAGGTCAGTCAACTTCACAGCAGGTGGTCTGGCTTCAAGATGGAGGCAGCCAGAGCAAACTGTGATTCCACTCCCCCTCATCTCTCAGGCACTCTGGAATGCTATCTGACTAATTAATGGCTTTTATTAATGTCAATATAGAGATTGGGGAAAGGGGTGAGGGGCAGAGGGATTTTGGAGTGCCCTGTTCTATATTTCTATGGGGTCCATCACTCAGGTGGGAACCTTTGGGGTTCCCATTCCTAAGCATCTCCTCCTTTGTCCCTTCTCCTTCTGTTTCTATTTCTATCCTTCTCTATAATTGCAAGTTAGACCAGAAAGGGTCTATCAACAAGGTTGGATAATGGGGGATGGAGCCTAAGAGAAACACTCCCAAATGGAATTCAAACACTTAGCTGACTCTATGATTGAAGTCTTGCTGGATGAGATGCAAGGGAATCTTTGACCAGGGAATCAGGGTTTCAATGTCCAAAGAATGATCCTCAGGAAGCCCTCAGGACTGGATCCAAGCTGGGATAACCTTCTCCGAACTTCTCCTCCTTCCTCAAAGAACCTCTGCCAGACACCCTCTTCCTCCTCCTTCCTCTGGAAAATCTCCCAGAATTCCCTCTCTGGTCCCAGCTGTCAATACCTGTCACCAACAGCCTTCTTCTGGCTCTTATTGTCCCATCCCCGTTCCTTACAGTTCACATATTAATCTAATAGTTCCTGTTACACTAACTCATTTTCAGCTACTGTGTTTTGGCCATTAGCTATATGTTCTGTTATATTGTTTTTATTTGTACCTCCCCATATTCCTGGATTAGAGAAAATATCATTATAAAAGCCCATAAACAACTTGGTTAAATCCTTTTCTGTGGTAAAACCATAGGTCCTTATGGATGCTGGGTTTCAAACTAGATCCATCCAGGTCATATTTTACCTTAACATCTTTTTATTCTTTTTTGCCTTTGTTAATTGTCACATAGATGATGATGGATGTACTTCATCAAACTGGTTACAAACTGGATACAAACTTTGGAGAATTTAATGAACTGAAAATCTCAATTGATGATAAGGTGTCTTCAGAAGTGATTTTCAGATATCTAGTAGTACCACTACCACTGACTATTTGCCTACCTTTGAGTTGTTTGTAACAAGAGGTAATGGTATATTTAGTAGTTGAAATGAAGTTCAATAGCACTATTGGATTCCCCACCTCTGTATTTATTAAAAATGTAATGAATGAGACATCAGAAGTGATTTTCACTATTGTGGTCCTTGCCTCCACATTGTAAAGGATGGGACATATAAAGACATGACTTATATAACTGTTACAGTCTCATACTACAGGAGGGAGGTTTCCCAAGGGATTTGGTTATCATGTGATGGGTTATAATCTCATCCATGAAATGAAAAGGTTTTCCCAGGGGGCTTTGAAATCCCTAGACAGGTTTTTATATTTGTAACTCTTCAGCTTATTCTGACCTTCCTCCAGAATGATCTAGATTCTTTGTGACATTTTAGAACAAAATGGTTTACATTGGCAGTACAGAGGTTTTTTGTTTGTTTGGTTTGTTTTGTTTTCTGGTTTCTCCAGCCACATTTTGGAGTGATGAGAGTAACAGACTTGGTTAGTAATATCTTTGCCAAGGTTGAAAGATTGGCTAGATCTGGAAAATTTGTGACAATTATCCAAGAGCTTCATAGGTTTTTAAAATGTCACATAGCAAGTGGCTATATAGAGACTCATGTGAATCCTAATGATAGCAGGATATTTTCTTATTTTTATTAACTTGGCTATTGTGATTTTGGGGATTTGGGGTACTTCTTTGAATGTGCATTACTACTGTTTTAAAAAGCTGTTAGTTGGGGAAAATCATGGGCATTCATACTGTGGATCATGGACAAGTTAAAAAGGAAATAGATCTCATTTTTGGGTGAGAAACCTTTGTATTGTGCCTCTATTTGGGTAATACAGTGTGTCACAGATTGTGAACTATATATTTTTGATTAAAAAAATTTTATCATTGTTTTTCCTTGTATGTTCAATAGAGTATTTCAGTTTTCCCTTTTCTCTCATTTTTTATACTTGAAGCATGTTACCAGTATTAATGTGTTTTTTTTGCACTAGGCTAAGTTTTAAATGTCCATTAACCCTAATGTCAATTCATACCCCAAAGCTTTAAACTATGGAAATCTACCATTTATTGTTAAATATTATGGGACTTTAATTAATGATTGTGTCTGATTCCAGGATAAAGGATCACAAAAGAGCCACTGCATAGTGTAAATAATGTTTTCAAGAAACCATCATGAGCTGTAAGTTGCCTGTTGATACCTCAGATTTTAGAATTTCAGGAATTGGCATGAGTTTATATGAGACTGAAAAGACTGTTGGCGTATCCCTATAAATAAGAGCTGAATCCTAACCTCAGGGTCTCAGTTGTGAGATAAGGTGGGAGGTGAAGGGGTAGGCTCTTCAACTTGTCTCATAGCTATTTCATAGGCCATGGTTAGCTGTCACTTTGTAGGGACAGTTATCCATGTGCATCCAGTTATATTAGCATCTACAATCAAAATACCATCATTGATCTATTAGCTTCTCAAATCCATCAAGAAGATTATTAATGAAGATGAATTCAACAAAATGAATACAACTTAACCAGACCTAAACCATCTAGCAGCTTGAGTTTGGCCTGGTGGCCAGGCCAAGGCTAAACAGCCTGACCCTGGCAGTTTCTGTGAATCAATATCTTTTAAACCTACTGAAGATATATTACTAGTTTATTAGCTTAATAGGAATTTAAGCTTTATTCGCAGTCCCTCTTTCCTTCAACTTTAACCCATCCTTCAACCATCCCTGTTTATTTTGATTAAATAAGTTTTCAAAAGCGAGATCTGTTACTGACCTGAATAGCTGCTAAGATTCTTTGAGGGAGAAGGTAACAGTTGAAGCCCTGCTTCTACTTAGAAGCTCAACTAGAGTGAATATCAGTTCTCAGTCATTAATATCAACATTAATAGCTATCATAACAGTCAGATAAGAATAACATCCATCATTTTAAGTTTTTCTATTCATAACAGACAAAGAAACAGAGCTTAATCCACTAAAATATAGGAAAGATCACTTACTTCCTTACTGGTTTGCTGTGAATGAGGAACAGACCACATGCTGAGTTGTGTTGTCAGCTGGTCTTTCACTGACACCATCCAGCTGCAAGTTTACTCAACCCTGCTCTTAAAAACATTGCCTGGTAGTGTCACTTCACCTGGGAATTAGTTCTCTAATCCTCCTTTACAGTTTTTGGCTCTAAAGAGCCTAGACTAATTCTCAAGTTAGGATGACTTTAGGAAGAATGGTCTTCATTTCCCTTTAACTCTAGACCACACATTTCTGCTAGTACTTGGATGTCCTTCCAACCTGATTGGTCAAGATACTTTATGTAAACTTGGAGCTACTATACAGTGTGATCCCAGTGGCCAATTATTCCTACATCTGCCCAAAAGATCCCTCAAGTACCATCCAATGCTGTTTTTAGATCAAGAAGAAGAGGGAGAGGAAGAACAATGTAAGGGTTGCATTTATGAGATCCCCAATGACAACCCAGATGCTGTTTGGGACAAAAATTATGGGATGTGGGAATTTTGAGATCAGCCAAACCTGTCAGAATAGAAGTCAGGGAGGGAATTCCACCTAAAATTCTTCAATTAAGACTGAGCAAAGAGGCAACAGAAGGGGTCAGAACAATCATTCAGAATCTTTTAAAGCAAGGTATACTAGTCTATGGCATGTCAGAATATAATATACCTATAATGCCAATAAAGAAACCAAAATCTGATGCAAATTGAAGAACACAATGGAGACTAGTGCAGGATTTGAGGGCTGTCGACAACTTTGTGAAGAAGGGTCATGCAGTGGTACCCAGTCCGGCCAACATCATCACTGAGATACCTAGTACAGCCAAATGGTTCACCGTGATTTATCCATCCGTGTTCATCCTACTTCACCATACCCTTGCACAGAGACAGCCAGAAGATCTTTGCTTTCTCCTGGGAAGAAAAGCAGATCTGCTGGAGGTGAATTCCAAAAGGATTCTCAGAGAGCACAACTATCTTCTGCCAGATCCTGCAGAGAGACCTTGAATTGATCACTTTCACTGACATAAAACTGATACACTATGTGGATGATATTCTTATGTCACCAACCACTAAGATCTGCCAGAGGGATAGTGCCCACTTGCAGAAAGAACTACGCAAGAGGGGTCACAAAGTTTACAGAGCTAAGTTACAATGTATAATGCCTAGAGAATCTTGGTTTCATCCTAGAAAAAGGCACAAGAAGGATCTCCCAGAAGAGAGTTACAGACATAGAGAAGCTAAGCATGCCTAAGATCAAGAAACAACTGTGTGCCATCCTAGGAACAAAGAGTTACTGCAGACAATGGATTCCAGGCTTCAGGCTCATTTCTAAACCTTTGACTGAATTGACTAGGAACATTGTCTCAGAACCTCTGAAGCTGAAAAGGGAGCATAATCATGCCATTGAAAAGCTCAAGGCTGCTCTTTTACCTGCTCCATCTTTAGGGATTCCTTTCGAGAAACCTTTCAATCTGTTTGTACATGAAGATAAGGGAATCACTTCTAGTGTGTTGATGCAGACTCTGGGGGATAAGTTAAGACCAATTGCCTATTATAGCTCACTCATGGATCATTATCAGAGGAATGCCAGCTTGTCTCAAGGTGATTGCACCTGCAGCACTGATGGTGAAAAAATCATCAGATCTCGTGTTGGGATGCAGGCTTATGGTATATTCCCCACACCAGATTGAGACTACTCTCAGGAATACCATGCAAGCTTTTATGTCTCAACACCTTTCTCAATACAAAGCCATATTCCTGGAAAATGAAAACTTGTCATTCCATCATTGCAAGGACATTAATCTAGCTACCTTAATGCCTGATCTACCATTGGAAGGTAAAAGCATCCATGACTACAATGACAACTTTCAGATAGCGCAGAAGACCAGAGAGGATTTAAATGATATTCCTTTAGTTAATGCTGATATGACACTATTTACTGATGGATCTTCCTACATGGTAGACGGGAAAAGATACATGGGAGCTGCAGTAGTGACCCAAGACAGAACACTGGTATGCAGCTTTACCACACAATGTCTTAAGTTGCAGAGATCCTGAGTCTCACAAAAATACTCCAAATTGGCAAAGATAAGCATGTTAACATTCACACAGATTCTAAATGCTTTTGAAGTGGTACATTGTACTCAGCAGATCCGGAAATATCGTGGGTTTATTACCTCAGGTGGTAAAGAAATTCCATATGGTAATTGATAAGTGATCTCCTTGAAGCTGTCAAATTGCATAAGGAAGTCTCAATAATGCATTGCAGAATTCATCAATGTAATACAAATACAGTCATGCTAGGAAATTTTAGAGCCGATGTTACGGCCAAATTTGGAGCCCGGTTTGGACCATCATATGTCATAAGCCTGTACTAAACCTGTTCTGGTGGAAGAAGTAGATTTACAATAAGCTTATTCCCCAAGGGAATTGCAGGATTGAAAGAAAAATCTTGGTGCCAGATTGGTAAATGGCATATGGCTCTCAGCATGTGGCAAATCCATCTTGCCAAAAGCATTGTATTATACCCTGTGTAATGCATTGCATGAGAAAGAGCATTATGGAACTCATTCCCTAGTGGATTCCCTCAGAAGACACTGGATTGCAAAGGCACTACAACCTATGCCATTAGGGTGTGCCAGAAGTATAAGATTTGTATATAGTTCAACCAAGGGATAACTAGAATCAAGAGTCTAGGTGAGGAAAACTAGCCTATACCCCTTTTGAATGTTTGCAAATTGATTACATCTCCATGTCTAAGTGTCAGGGATATAAATATGCCTTAGTCATCATTGACTGTTTGACTAAATGGGCAGAAGTATTCCCAGCCAGACAAAACAATGCTGCATTCTTAGTCAAGATACTTCTAAGGGAAATAGTACCTTGTTTTTCAATCCCTGCACACCTAAGGCTAAAGACAATTGGAGAAAGATCTTAAAAAGCAAAATAAGTCATCTGGAAACAGAAAAGAGTGTCTTGAAAGCCAAAATTAGCCAGCTTGAAAACAAAGCAAAGATGAAAGATGACCTACAAAGAAAATCAGACCAGAAGGAGAAGGATGACTAAAAAGCCAGGGATAAAATTTAATCTTTAAAAATTAGAATCTAACAACTAGAAGTAAATGACTTCACAAGGTAACAAGAATCTATAAAACAAAATTAAAAGATGAAAAATAATTGAGGAAAATATGAAACACCTCATTGACAAAACTTCAGACCTTGAAAACAGATCCAGGAGAGGCAATTTAATAAATATTGCACTACTGGATGATAATGACAAAAGAAAAATCCTGGACGTCATTCTACAGGAAATTATCCAAGAAAACTGCGCCAACATTCTCTAGCAAGTGGGAAAGGTAGAGATTGAAAGAATCCACAGATCATCTCCCATATTTAATTCCCATTTGAAAACAAACAGGAATGTTATAGTTAAAAGAAAAAAAAACTACCACACTAAGGAAAAAATATTACAAGCTGCTAAAAAGAAGTCATTCAGATACAGAGCAACAGTTAGGATAACATAGGATCTGGCTGCATATACACTGAAGGACCAGAAGGCATGGAATATGATATTGATGGTTAACATTTATTAAACAATATTTTTAATTAAGATATGTATGTTGTTTTATTCACATTATTGTGGTGCTCTGAAACCAAATCTACATATTTCTTTTTTTTAAATTTTTTAAACATTTATTAATATTCATTTTTAACATGGTTACATGATTCATGCTCCAACTTTCCCCTTCACCCCCCACAGGTCCCACCCACCCATGCCAACACCCATTTCCACTGGTTTTATCATGTGTCATTGATCAAGACCTATTTCCAAATTGTTGATAGTTGCATTGGTGTGGTAGTTTCAAGTCTACATCTCCAATCATGTCCACCCCAACCCATGCGTTCAAGCAGTTATTTTTCTTATATGTTTCCTCTCCTGCAGTCCTTCCTCTGAATGTGGGTAGTGTTCTTTACCATAAATCCCTCAGAATTGTCCTGTGTCATTGCGTTGCTGCTAGTACAGAAGTCCATTACATTCAATTTTACCATATTATATCAGTCTCTGTGTACAATGTTCTTCTGGCTCTGCTCCTCTCACTCTGCATCAATTCCTGGAGGTCTTTCCAGTTCACCTGGAACTCCTCCAGTTTATTATTCCTTTGAGCGCGATAGTATTCCATCACCAGCATATACCACAATTTGTTCAGCCATTCCCCAATTAAAGGACATACCCTCCTTTTCCAGGTTGTTGCCACCACAAAAAGCAAAGCTATAAATATTTTCATATAAGTCTGTTTATTTATGATCTCTTTGGGGTACAAACCCAACAATGGTATGGCTGGATGAAAGGGAAGGCAGTCTTTTATAGCCCTTTGAGCAGAGTTCCAAAATTGCCATACAGAATGGTTGGATCAGTTCACAACTCCACCAGTAATGCATTAATGTCCCAATTTTGCCACATCCCCTCCAGCTTTCATTACTATCCCCTTCTTTCATTTTAGCCAATCTGCTAGGTGTGAGGTGATACCTCAGAGTTGTTTTGATTTGCATTTCTCTAATTATTAGAGATTTAGAAGACTTTCTCATGTGCTTATTGATACTTTTGATTTCTTTACCTGAAAATTGCCTATTCATGTCTCTTGCCAATTTATCAATTGGGGAATGGCTTGATTTTTTATACAGTTGCTTCAACTCCTTGTATATTTGAGTAATTAGACCCCTGTCAGAGTTTTTTGTTATAAAGATTTTTTCCCAATTTGTTGTTTCCCTTCTGATTTTGAGTACATTCTTTTTGTTTGTAGAAAAGATTTTTAGTTTAATATAATCAAAACCATTTAATTTACATTTTATAATTTTCTCTAACTCTTGCTTGGTTTTAAAATCTTTCCTTTCCCAGAGATCTGACAAGTATACTATTCTGTGTTCAATTAACTTATTTATAGTTTCCCTCTTTATATTCAAGTCAGTCACCCATTCTGAATTTATCTTGGTGTAGGGTGAGAGATGTTGATCTAGACCTAATCTCTCCCATATTGTTTTCCAAATTTCCCAGCAGTTTTTGTCAAATAGTGGATTCATGTCCCAAAAGTTGGGCTCTTTGGGTTTATCATACACTGTCTTGCTGATGTCATTTACCCCAAGTCTATTCCACTGATCCTCCCTTCTGACTCTTAGTCAGTACCATATTGTTTTGATGACTGCTGCTTTATAGTATAGTTTAATAACTGGTACTGCTATGCCCTTCCTTCACATTTTTTTTCATTATTTCCCTTTATATTCTTTTTTTTAATACTTTTGTTTTGTCCTCATTTATATAGTTATAATTTCTTTTTTTTAAAACCCTTGTACTTCGGTGTATTGTCTCATAGGTGGAAGGTTGGTAAGGGTGGGTAATGGGGTTCAAGTGACTTGCCCAGGGTCACACAGCTGGGAAGTGGCTGAGGCCGGGTTTGAACCTAGGACCTCCTGTCTCTAGGCCTGACTCTCACTCCACTGAGCTATCCAGCTGCCCCCTCCCTTTATATTCTTGATCTTTTGTTATTCCAAATGAAATTTGTTATAGTTTTTTCTAATTCAGTAAAGAAGTTTTTTGGTAGTTTGATAGGTATGGCACTAAATAAGGAAAATAATTTGGGTAGAATGGTCATTTTTATTATGTTAGCTCGTCCTACCCATGAGCAATCAATGGCTTTCCAATTGTTTAGATCCAGTTTTATTTGTTTGGAAAGTGTTTTGTAGTTGTTTTCATATAATTGCTGTGTTTGTTTTGGTAGATAGATTCCCAAGTATTTTATATTGTCTAGGGTGATTTTAAATGGTGTTTCTCTTTCTACCTCTTGCTGCTCTAATGTGTTGGAAATGTATAGAAATGCTGATGATTTATGTGCATTTATTTTGTATCCTGCAACTTTGCTAAAGTTGTTGATTATTTCTACCAGCTTCTTAGTTGATTCTCTAGGATTTTTTAAGTATACCATCATATCATCTGCAAAGAGTGATAGCTTAGTCTCCTCATTGCCTATTTTGATAACTTCAATTTGTTTTTCTTCTTCTCTAATTGCTACAGCTTTTCATCTTTGATACTGTCAATAGTATATATCTTAAACAATAAACAAGCATCATCTCAATAGGGACAAATTAAAAGTATTCCCAATAAGATCAGGAGTGAAACAAGGATGCTCATTATCACCTCTATTATATAACATTGTTCTAGAATCACTAGCAATAGCAATTAGAGCAGAAAAAGAATTTGAATGCATTAAATGGGCAATGAGGAGACCAAACTTTGGTCAAGCTCTTTGCAGATGATATGATGGTCTACTTAAAATCCTAGAGAATCAACTGAAAAGCTAGTGAAAATAATCAACAACTTTAGCAAAGTTGCAGGATACAAAATAAATGCACATAAATCATCAGCATTTCTATATATTTCCAACACATCTCAGCAGCAAGAGTTAGAAAGAGAAATACCATTTAAAATCACCCTAGACAAGTGATGAGCAAACTATTCCCCTTGGGCCAGATCTAGACCGTATTTTGCCCATCACTGCCTTACGTGATTCTCCAATAACTGCATCTGGATGTGGGGGTGTAGTGACTAGATGTAGTGATAAAGGCAGTGATGGACAAACTATGGCCTGGATCTGGCCCACGGGGAATAGTTTGCCCATCACTTCCCTAGAAAATATAAAATACTTAGGAATCTATCTGCCAAGACAAAGACAGGAACTATATGAACACAACTAAAATTATTTTCCACACAATTAAAACTAGATCTAAATAATTGGAAAAAACATTAATTGCTCATGGATAGGTAAAGCTCATATAATAAAAATGACAATCCTACACAAACTAATTTGCTTATTTAGTGCCATACCCATCAAACTACCAAGAAACTTTTTTACTGAATAAGAAAAACAATAACAATGTTTATTTGGAAGAACAAAAGATCAAGAATATCAGAGAAAATAATGAAAAAATTGTGAAGGAAAATGACCTAGCAGTAACAGATCTTGAACTGTACTATAAAGCAGTGTTCATCAAAACAATATAGAAACAAAAGGGAGGATCAGTGGAATAGACTTAGGATAAGGGACCTCAGCAAGACAGTCTATGCCAGTGATGGGCAAACTATGGCCCACAGGTCAGATGTGGTCCCCTGAAATGTTTTATCTGGCCACATGACATTATTCCTAATTTGATGAATACAATGAGTAGGATACAATACAATGAAACTTCAAAAGTGTTGCCTTAGAAACAGAATGACAGATGAGCATTTCCTTTCCGTTTTCCCATCACTAGTCTATGCTAGATCCAGAGATCCCAGCTTTTGGAACAAAAACTCACTGTCAAAAATTGCTGTGAAAATTAGAAAACAGTATGGGAGACATTAGGTTTAGATCAACATCTCATATTCTACACTAAGATAAACTCAGAATGGGTGAATGACTTGAATATAAAGAAGGAAACTATAAGTAAATTAGGTGAACACAGAATAGTACACTTGTCAGATCTTTGGGAAAGGAAAGATTTTAACACCAAGCAAGAGTTAGAAAATATAAGAAAATGTAAAATAAATGATTTCGATTACAAAAGTTTTGTACAAAGACAACCAATGCACCCAAAATTAGAAGGGAAGCAACAAATTGAGGAAAAAATCTTTATAACAAAAACATGTGACAAAGGTTTAGTTACTCAGATTTATAAGGAGCTAAATCAATTGTAAAAAAATCAAGCCATTGCCCAAATGATAAGTGGGCAAGGGACATGAATAAGTAATTTTCAGATAAAGAAATTGAAACTATTAATAAACACATGAAAAAAGTGTGTTAAGTATCTTATAATCAGAGCAATGCAAATCAAAACAACTTTGAGGTACCACATCATACCTAGGAGATTGGCTAAAGTGACAGCAAAGGAAAATAATAAATGTTGGAGAAGATGTGGCAAAATTAAGACAATAATAAATTGCTGGTGGAGTTGTGAATTGATCTAAAAATTTTGGATGGCAATTTGGAACTATGCCCTAAGGGCACTAAAAGAGTACCTGTCCTTTGATCCAGTCATACCACTGCTGGGTTCATACTTCAAAGAGATCATAAGGAAAAAAATACTTTTACAAAAATATTTATAGCCACACTTTGTGGTGGCAAAAAATTGGAAAATGAGGGTATGCCCTTAAATTGAGCAATGGCTGAACAAATTGTGGTATCTGTTGGTGGTGGAATACTATTGTGCTCAAAGGAATAATGAACTGCAACGACCTCCAGGAATTGATGTGAACTGCAACGACCTCCAGGAATTGATGCAGAGGGAAAGGAGCAGAACCAGGAGAACATTATACACAGAGACTGATACGCTGTTGTACAAACAAATGTAATGGACTTCTCTAGTAGGAGTAATGCAATTTTCCAGGACAACTCTGAGGGACTTATGAAAAAGAACACTAACCACATTTAGAGGAAGAATAGTGGGAATAGAAACACAGAAGAAAAAGAACTGCTTTAACACATGGGTTGATGGGAATATGATTGAGGCTGTAGAATCTAAATGATCATCCTAGTGCAAATATCAATAATATGGAAATATGTCTTGATCAATGACACAAGTAAAACCAAGTTTAAATCAGACCTCAGACACTTCCCAGCTGTGTGACTCTGGCAAGTCACTTGATCCCCATTGCCCACCCTTACCACTCTTCCACCTAGGAGCCAATACTATGTAAATAGAATTAGCTCATTCTCATTCATTGTTAGACTCTAGCCATCAGAAATAATGTCACCTTACCCAACTTAGTGGGGAGGGGAGATTAGTAACCCACATGTGACAATAAGTAACAAACAAAGAACAAGGGACTGCCCATTGGGCAGTCCAAAACAGTGTTGAGGCTGCCGTTTGTCCATTTGAAATTGAAGGTGGATGTAGGAAGTGATGAAAGCTGCTATCTTTTTAAATATGATGGCAACTTCCTGTGGAGGCAGTGGGAGCTTTGAACTCGGTGTACAAGGATCTCTGGTGAGACCCCAGACTGCTTCCCTCTGAATTGTCACATGGGTAAGTTATGCTGACTTCCTTTCTCCTCCCTTGGCGTTTCTGGAGGCTCTACGCTCAAGGAGTCCTCTCTTGCCTCTCTAATTGTAAAAGGCCTTGTGGCCAGTAGCCTTGTTTAATTAACCTCTAAATTCTCATCCAGTCTGGACCTTGGGTCCTGGCCAGAGTTTCTCTCTCTATTTCCCTACCTTCAACCTTCCTAATTGTAAATAAACTACCATAAAAGCCATCCTGACTTGGGTCTATTTTAAATATGGAATCAAGCTAATCCAATTCTTGGTGACCATACCTTAAATATCTAATTCCCCTCTTACAATACACAGAAATTAAGGGTTAAAAAAAAACCCAGGGGAATTGTGCATTGGATATGGGTGGGGGATGGGAGCAGGGTAGGGAAAGAATATGAATCTTGTAACCACAGAAAAAATATTCTTAATTAATTTATTAATTAGATGTTTCAGAAAATAGATAAAATAAAATAAAATCGATCTAGACAGTATAAAATACTTAGGAATCTATATTTCAAGACAAACATAGGAATTATATGAACACAACTAAAAACACTTTCTAGATAATTAAAACTACATCTCAATAATTTGAAAAACATTACTTGCTCATGGGTAGGATGAGTTAATATAATAAAAATGACTATCATACCCAAATCAATTTACTTATATAGTGCTATGCTTATGAAACTACCAAGAAACACTTTTTACTGAATTAGAAAAAATTATAACAACTTTCATCTCAAAGAAGAAAAGATCAATAATATCAAGGGAAGTAATGAAAAAAAAAGTGAAGGATGGGACCCTAGCAGTAACAGTTCTTAAACTGTACTACGAAGCAGTGGTCATCAAAACAATATGGTGAATCAATGGAATAGACTTGGGGTAAATGACCTCAGCAATCTAGTGTTCATGAAACCGAAAGATCTCAGCTTTTGGGACAAAAACACAGTATTTGAAAAAAACTGCTGGGAAAACTGGAAAACAATATGGGAGAAATCAGATTTAGATCAATGTCTCAGATCCAATACCAAGATAAATGCAGAATGGGTAAATGATTTAAATATAAATAAGTAATCATAGAATAGTATACATGTCAGATCTATGGGAAAGGAAATAATTTAAGAACAAGAAGAGATAGAGAATATTACAAAATATAAAATGAATAATTTGGATTTCATTAAATTAAAAAGTTTTGTACAAACAAAACCAATGCAACCAAAATGAAAAGAGAAACAACAAATTGGGAAAAATATTCATGACAAAACCCTCTGACAAAGGTCTAATGTCTCAAATCTATAAGGAGCTAAATCAATTGTACAAAAAATCAAGCCATTCCCTAATTGATAAATGGGCAAGGGAAAGGAATAGGCAGTTTTCATATAAAGAAATAAAAACTATTAACTATCAATAAGCACATGAAAAAATGTTTTAAATCCCTCATAATTAGAGAAATACAAATCAAAACAACTCTGAAGTACCACCTCACAGCTATCAGATTGGCCAATATGACGGCAAAGAAAAGTAATAAATGTTGGAGGGATATGACAAAATTGGAACCCTAAGGCATTGCTGGTTGAGTTGTGAATTGATCAAACCACTCTGGAAGGCAATTTGGAACTATGCCTAAACTATGCCTAAAAGCCTATGGGCTTTTAAAGACTACCTTCACTTTGTTCCAGCCATAACACTGCAGGGTTTGTTCTCCAAAGAGATAATAGTGAAAAATACTTGTACAAAAATATTTAAAGCTGTGTCCTTTGTGGTGGCAAAAAAATTTTTTTTTGGAAAATGAGGGGATGTCCATTGATTGAGAAACGGCTGAACAAATTGTGGTATATAGTAGTGATGGAATACTATTATGCTGAAAGGAATAATGAACTGGAGGAATTCCATGTGAACTGGAAAGACCTTCAGGAATTGATGCAGAGCCAAAGGAGCAGAACCAGAACATTGTACACAGAGACTGATACACTGTGACACAATTGAATGTAATGGACTTCTCTACTAGAAGCAATGCAATGATCCAGGACAATCCAGAGGAACTTATGAGAAAGAAAGATATCCACATCCAGATAAAGAATTATGGGAGTAGAAATGTAGAAGAAAAACATATGATTGACCACATGGTTTGATGGGAATATGATTCAGGAAGCTGACTTTAACCGATGCCTAATGATACATGTAAAACCCAATGGAATTGCTTGTTGGTTTTAGGAAGGGGGAGGGGAAAGGGGAGAAAGAGAGAACATGAATTATGTAACCATGGAAAAATATTCTAAATTAAATAAATAAATGAATGAATTTACTTTAAAAAATAAATTAAAATTAAAAGAAAAAAGAATTTTGCCTAGTAAAGCCTTAGCTTTGGATCACTCTTAGTATTCATCACCTTTAATCTCATGCACATATTTTTTAAAAGTGGAGAAAATAATACAAATATTCTGACTCGAGTCAATACAAATTTCTGTTATACAACCTCCAGTGGACACTCACTTTGACACAATGGACTCTGCAATTCACATTGTAGGCTATCTTACTATACTTTCCTCTACAACTCCTTATCCCACTGTGCACAGAAGCTCTTCCAAATCTTTTCATCCCTCTTCAAAACTTTCATAGTTCTCCTCCCCCAATTCTGAAAGCTAAGAAGTTTTCTTCATATTGTGCAGAAATTTTTGAGACTATTTTCCATGAATTCATTCTTTTCCCTCTTCCTCATATTTTATCATTAAGGTGCCTTCTACCTCTATCTCTTCCTCCTTTCCTGTATTACTTGGTTAAACGAATTTAATCCTTAAAGAACTAACCAAAACATATGTCATCCCTTTCCTTCCTATCTCCTCCAAAGATACTTGCCCCTCAATCATCCCGATGCTAAAACTTATTTTCAGTCTTTCCCTATCTACTACATATTCCCTTATATTTACAAATTGGACAGGTCTCCACATCCTGAAAAAAAAATCCTCACTTGACCCTTCCATCCCCAACTATTACCTTATATTTCTTCTGCCCATCATAACTGAATTCTTCAAAAAGGTAGTAGGATCTTCCATTTCCTCTCTTCACACTATTCATAATCTGTTAAAATCATGCTTTAGATCTTCTACTGAAACTGTTTCCTCTAATTTTACTAATAGTCTCTTTGATGCCAGATGCAATGACCTTTCGTTAATGCTCATTCCAATGACTTCTCAATAGTTTTGGTCACTGTTTAATCATTCTTTCCTCCTTGATATTCTCTTTTTTCCCCCTCAAAACAACTTTCTCCTGGTTTTCTTTCTAAATTTGACTACTCCTTTGTTTCTGCTACTGAATGCTCTTCTAGATCACTCCCTCTAACAATAATTGAACTTTAATGTTCTGTATTCTGACCTCTTCCTTTCTCCCTCTATTCTATATTACTTGGTGGTCTCATGAGGTTCTATGAATTCTATGCTGAAGACTGCCAAATCTACCTTCTTGTTCCCTAAATCACTGCTGACCTTCAATCTCTCTTCTCAAATTGTCTTTCAGAGACCTTGAGTTAGAAGTCAAATTTGTGGGAGACCAAGGGGTTAACCCCACCTCCAAAATCTCCCTCCTCTATCCTTTAAGTTCACAAAGAAGATAAAGATGTTGAAAGGAGAGCATCGTAATTTTGAGAAAGATATGGAAAGCAGAGAGAATTCTCCTCTCTGTCTCCAGAGACCAGGCTTTAGTCAAAACTGTATGTGTTGACTGTTTGATTCCAATTTTGCATTAAGTTTAGTTCCCACAGTAAAGGAGATAAATTAGGGACTGCTTCTAGCTTGGGAAGCAGTAGCCTAAAGCCTGTTGATAGAGTAACATGGCAGATTAAAGCTAGATTGTTATAAGCCTGCCAGTGTGATAGTCTTTTCTCCCTTCATTCTACCTTCCCTCTTGGTCCCAATCCTGGGATCCCCAATATCATGATGCACATTGACATTTTAAATTCAATATATCCAAATAAGAACTCATTTTTCTTCTCCCTTCATCCTCCTGTACAACCTCCTACCTGCCCTACTAATAGGGAAGGTGGCACCATTCTCCCAGTGTCTAATGTTTTAAACATAATCATCACCCTTGCTGACAATTGTGACAGTCTGCTAGCAATCCTTTCTGTATGCAATTTCCCCAAAATCCAACCCATCCTACTTTCAGTTACTAACATTATTTTCCTAAAGCTCAGGTTCAGAAAATCTTATCATCTTCCTTCACAAGAAGGCCAAGTATCTTCCTATTACCTCCAGGATCAAATACAAAATGCACTGTTTCACATTCAAAGCCCTTGAAAGTCTTGCTCCCTTCTATCTTTTAAGGCTTCTTATTCCTGTTTCCAAACATAAGCTCTTAACTCCAATGATACTGTCATTCTGACTGTTCCAAGCTGTTCTAACTGTTCCTGTACAGGAAGGAAAAGATCATGTTTTAAAAGATTTTAAAAAGTCAAATAGAAGGTATTTTACTTGATCCCAAAGGTAATATAGAATCACTGGATATTAACATAATTAAAATGGTCTTTTAGGAAGATAAATTTTGGAAGCTGAGTAGAAGATGCACAGGAGTAGGGAAAGATTCATGTGTAGGTTTTTTGGATAGTGCAGATGTGAGGTGATATGGAACTGCACCAGAGAATTCTTGGCTCTGACTATGTGAGTAAACAAGGTCTAAATTAATTTAAGTAATGCTATTATTTCCCTCATATTAGTATTGTCTAGTTATAAACTTTTCTTCCTTTAGTTATTATAGGATTCAGTTCTTCAAAAAGGGACTTAAGTTTGGAGAAGTCTAAAATATTTTCACAGGTCTTATATGCATTTTGTAATTTTCACATGAGGATATTTTCATCTTCTGACAATGTTTATAAATTTTAATTATCTTCCCAATCTTATTGTTTTAGCTACCTCTATTGGTTCTATTCACATACTGGGGAAGAAAGCAGATAGCTTGATTTTGTTCCTATACTTGCAGAAAAGGTTCAAGGGTTTTGCTACTAATAGATAATACCTTTATGGTAGACATGTACCTATTTTCTATTAAAAATGATTTTGGTAAGCTTATACTTTCAGAGATTGATAAATGTTAAGTCATTTAAAAGTTTTTTTTTCTGTATCTTATTCACCTAAGTGGCTTTAATTGTGTGTATGATTATTTGAATATTTAAATACTCAGGACTTCCTGAGTAGAAGCCAAGATGGAGGATTGAATCAAAACTACTCAAAGTCGTCATGATAATCCCCTCTGACCAATATTAAAATATCATCACAAAATGATTACAGGAGTGAAAGAACCAACAGGGATCTAGGGTAAAACAACTTTCTGTTGGATTTAAAAGTCAGTTTGGGTTTCCGGGTTAAGATGGCGGCAGAGTAAGAAGCAGCTCTTAACCTCTCCTGACCAAAACACACAAAACTCCTCAAGGGGACATAAAAACAAGTCCAGACGAACGGAGGAACCCCACAACAGGGCACAGCGTGGAAGGTACGTGGAATCGAGATATTTCCAGGCTATAAAGGGCTCACACTAAATCACGGGCTGAGCAACCGCCCCACCCCCACCCCCTCCACACTCATCTATAGCTCCAAACCCAGCTAAAAAGAAATAGGGCAAGTTTGGGGCACCCATCGAGTCATCAGCAGCTCCAGGACCTGTTCCTGAGAGCAGCTAGACTTAGGACCCCATTAAGTCAAAAAAAGCACGCGAAATCTGAGCGCACGGGAGCAGGACGCTGGGCGCAGAGCGCAGGCTGAGCAGAGGCGTGGGCGGAGGCAGACACAGCCAGGAACTAAAGCCTAAGTGGGGAACCAGTGCAGACGGGTATACGACTGTGGAAGCAGCGCCCTGAGACTTGTAAAGAAACCTCCAGCAGAGGATCAAGCAAGAGGGCCCACCAGGGGGCTTGACCTTGGAAAAAACCAGAACTCAGACCTCAGGAGCCAATAGATCGCGAACAGACACTGAGCGCGAGGATAAAGCTGAGAAGCTGCTGGGCTAATGATGGCTACTCAGCATCAGGAAGTTCAGAAGAGAAAGAATAATAACAAGAAGAAGAAGTCTTTAACACTCGACAGCTTCTACACAGAGAAAATCCAGACAACCGAACAAACAGAGGAGGAGAACAAACAAGCATCCGGACCCTCCTCAAATAAGGAAAACTCCTCACAAGCTATGGAAGAGTTCAAAACTGAGATTCTGAGGAAAATGGAAGAGATCTGGCAAGAAAATAACAGTTTAAAAGGTACAATCTTGCAATTGGAAAGTGAGGCTCAGAAATCAAATGAACTGATAAGCAAATTGAACACCAGAAATGACAAGATTGAAAAGGAATACCAAAAGATTATAGCCGATAACCAGTCCCTAAAGGCTAGAATCGAGCAATTAGAAGCTAATGATCTCTCAAGACAACAATAACAAATAAAACAAAGTCAAAAGACTGAAAAAATAGAAGGAAATATGAAATATCTCAATGAGAGAGTGACAGACCAAGAAAACCGGTCTAGAAGAGACAATTTGAGAATAATTGGTCTTCCAGAAAAACCAGAAATTAATAAAAACCTGGACTCCGTACTAAAAGAAATTATTCAGCAAAATTGCCCTGAAGTCCTACAACAAGAGGGCAATATAGACATCGAAAGGATTCATAGAACACCCAACATATTCGACCCAGAGAAGAAATCGGTTAGAAATATTATTGCCAAATTCAAAAGCTTTCAAGCAAAAGAAAAAATCTTACAAGAAGCCAGAAAGAGACAATTCAAATATCAAGGAGCACCAATCAGGATCACACAGGATCTGGCAGCCTCCACACTAAAAGACCGTAAGGCTTGGAATACAATATTCAGAAAGGCAAGAGAGCTGGGCCTGCAACCACGGATCAACTACCCATCAAAACTGACTATATATTTCCAGGGGAAAGTATGGGCATTCAACAAAATTGAAGAATTCCAGGTATTTGCAAAGAAAAGACCAGGGCTGAATGGAAAGTTTGATATCGAACCACAAAAATCGAGAGAAACCTGAAAAGGTAAATAAGATACAGAGGGAAAAGAAAGAAAACTTATAATTTTTAAATTTGCCTTTTTAAGGGCCTCAGTGAGATCTAATTATCTGTATTCCAATGTAGAGAAATGTTATGTTTAATTCTCTGTAGTGAACTCTATTCACTATTATAATATTCACTATTATAGTAATCAGAAGAATAATTTACAGGGTGAGGGTAGAACACTAAATAATCTAAGATGGCGTGGGGGATGGAAAAGAGGGGGTAAATAGCAGGGGATACCAAGAGAAACTTGAGTGAATAAGAAAATAGAATATTCTATTACACACAAAGAGGGCATGGGAGGGAGAGGGGACAAATACTATTATAAGAAGGAGAGAAAGAGAGCATTAAGAGGTAATAATCAAACCTTACTCTTAGTGTAATCAACCCGGAGAGGGAAGAGTAGTTAAACTATCCATTGGGAAATAAAATTCTTATCTAACCCTTCTGAGAAAGTTAGAAGGGATAAACCAAGGGGAGCAGGGGAGTGGGGAGGAAAAAAAAGGGAGGGGAGAAGGGGGAGGGAATTCATAAGGCTTTTAAAAACAAAAAGGGCGGGGGAAATAAGGGAGGGGGTAGAAAGGGAAGTCAATCAAGGGAGGGGATAAGGGATAGGGTCTTAATAGCAAACCACTGGTTTTAAAGGAAATAGCTTAAGGAGAAGGGGTAGAATTGGGGGAGGATTTGAAAATGTCAGCAAATGCACAACTGATGATTATAACTCTGAATGTGAATGGGATGAACTCGCTCATAAAACGTAAGCAAATAGCAGAGTGGATTAGAAACCAAAATCCCACCATATGTTGTCTACAAGAAACACATATGAGGCGGGTGGACATACACAAGTTTAAGGTTCAGGGTTTGAGCAAAACCTTTTGGGCGTCAAATGAGAAAAAGAAGGCAGGAGTGGCTATTATGATTTCTGACAAAGCCAAAGTAAAAATAGATATGATTAAAAAAGACAGGGAAGGTCATTACA
>NC_058131.1:184789969-184842689 GCF_016433145.1 Gracilinanus agilis | reverse complement strand
AAACCCTGGTCACACAATTAAAACTAGATCTAAATATTTGGGAAAACATTAATTGCTCATGGGTAGGAAGTACTAAGGTAATAAAAATGACAATCTTACCTAAATTAATTTAATTATTCAGTGGTATACCTATCAAACTACCAAAAATAACTTTTAGTAGTACTAGAAAAAAAACTAACAAATTTCATCTGGAAGAACAAAGGATCAAGAAAACTAAGGGAGGGGGCAGCTGGGTAGCTCAGTGGAGTGAGAGTCAGGCCTAGAGACTGAAGATCCTAGGTTCAAACCCGGCCTCAGCCACTTCCCAGCTGTGTGACCCTGGGCAAGTCACTTGACCCCCCATTGCCCACCCTTACCAATCTTCCACCTATGAGACAATACACCAAAGTACAAGAGTAAAAAAAAAAGAAAACTAAGGGAAATAATTTTTAAAAATGTAAAGGATGGGGGATTAGTGGTATCAGATTTTAAACTGTTCTATAAATCCGTGGTCATCAAATTAATACAGTTCTGGCTAAGAGACAGAAGGGTGAATCAATGGAATAGACTAGAGATAAATGATCTCAGCTAGTTAGTGTTTGATAAACCCAAAGATACCAGGTTTTATGACAAGCACTCACTATCTGACAAAAATTGATGGGAAAATTAGAAAACAGTGTGTATATAATCAGGTTTAGATCAATATCTCATATCGTACACCAAGATAAATTAAAATGGGCACATGACTTAAATATAGGGAATGAAATCATGAATAAATTAGGTGAACATAGAATAGTGTGCCTGTCAGATCTATGGGAAAGGAAGGAATTTAAGACCAAGTAAGAGATAGAGAACATTCCAAAACATAAAATGAATTATTTTGATTATATCAAATTTAAATGTTTTTGTACAAATAAAACCAATGTAACCAAAATTTTAGAAGGAAATCAACAAACTGGGAAAAAATCTCTATAATAAAATTCTCTGACAAAGGTTTAATTTCCCAAATATAAAAGGAACTAATTCAAATTTACAAAGAATCAAGCCATTCTCCAGTCAACAAATGGTCAAGAGATATGAATAAGCAGTTCTTACATCAAGGAATCAAAACTATCAATAATCACATCAAAAAGTGTTCTAAATCTCTCCTTATTAGAGAAACACAAATAAAAACAACTCTGAGGTACCACCTTACACCTAGCAAATTGGTCAATATGGTAGCAAAGGAAAGTTATACGTTTTGGAGGGGAGATGGCAAAATTGGGACACTAATTCACTGCTTGTTGAGTTGTGAATTAATCTAACCATTGTGAAGGGCAATTTGCAACTATGCTCAAAGGGCTTTAAAACATTGCCTTCCCTTTGATCCAAACATTTCACTGCTAGGTTTATAACTCAAAGAGGTAATAAGGAAAAAAGACTTGTACAAAAATAATTATAGCCACCCTCTTTGTGGTGGCAAAAATATTGAAAAATGATGGGGTGTCCATCGATTAGGGAATGTCAGAACAAATTGTCTTCTCTGATGATGATGGAATATTATTTGCTGAAAGTAATAATGAACTAGATGATTTCTATGTCAACTGGAAAGACCTCCAGGAATTGATGCAGTGTAAAAGGAAGAGAACAAGTAGAACACTACACAGAGACTGATACATTATGGCATAATTGAATGTAAGAGACTTTTCTACTAGTTGAAATGCAATGTGCCAGGTCAACACTGAGGAACTTATGAGAAATAAAGTTATCCACAAGCAGAGAAAGAACTGTGGGAGTAGAAATTCAGAAAAAAACACACCATTGATAACGAGGTTTGATGGGGATATGATTGAGTTATTGGAGTTAAAAGATAACTATTGAGAATATGAGTAACATGGAAATAAATTTTGAACAAGGATACATGTATAATTCTGTGGAATATCTTGTCATCTCTGGGACAAGGAAGTAAGAGGGATGGGAAAAAATCTTGAAACACTTAACTATGGAAAAATATTCTAAATATATAAATTATTCTTAAGAGGGAGAAAAAGAAATACTCCAATCATAATATTCATAATATTAAGTAACCATTAAATACAACTTAGTGATGAAGAATAACCAATATAGACATATATATATATATATATATATATGTATATATATATATATATATATAGTCCCTTTGAAACTTTCTTTTGAAAACTCTTGCACTGATGTTTTGACAAAATTTATACTTTTCCCTCTCTGCTTTTTCCTACCTTGTTTAGCTATCAACCTCTCTTCAATGTTTACTCTACTTGTACATTTTAATATAAAAGTGACCCATGGAATATAAAAGCTTTGCATCCATGTTCATTAATTAAATTAGTCTATAATTTTTCTCTGTTTTTGGTCTTTTTGGTTTAGGTATCAGTACTGGAGTTTTCTTGGACAACTTCTTTGCCTATTTTCCAGTAATTTATATAATATTGTAATTAGTTGCTCTTTAAATGTTTGGTAGATTTCACTTGTAAATACATCTGGTTCTGGTGGATTTTTGTTTAAAAATTTTATTTATGTCCTGTTGAATTTATTTTTATAAGATAGGTTTATATTAATATTATATTTTATCCCCTGTTATTCTAGGCAGTTTATAATTTTGTATTTAGTCTTCCATTTCACTTACATTGTTAAATTTATTGGCATGTGCTTAGGCAAAATAATTCCTAATAACTGCTTTGATTTTATATTCATTAGTGGTATATTCACCCTTTTCATTCTTGATGCAATTGATATGCTTTTCTTCTCTTCTTTAAAAACCATATTAAACAATAATTCATCTATTTTTGTGGATTTTTCATTAAACTAAACCCTATTTTTATTTATTAATTCAATATTTGAATATTCAATTTTATTAATCACACATGTATTTTAGGAGTACATATTTTGTATTTTATTGGAGATTTATAATGTATTTTTTCATACTTTGTTTTCTGAATACTAAATTCCTTGACCTGGTCTTTGTGTATATTGATTGTATGTATTTAGAGATAAAATTTTTCCTCAAATTACTGATTTTTAGAATTCCATTTTTTGGATGTGTTTTGAAATTATTATCATTCTCTTTAATAAAATTACTTATAATCTAAATGGCTTGTTTTTAACTGATTCCTTCTTTAAGATTAGATTACTGGGGCAGCTGGGTAGCTCAGTGGAGTGAGAGTCAGGCCTAGAGACAGGAGGTCCTAGGTTCAAACCTGGCCTCAGCCACTTCCCAGCTGTGTGACCCTGGGCAAGTCACTTGACCCCCATTGCGCACCCTTACCAATCTTCCACCTATGAGACAATACACCAAAGTACAAGGGTTTATTAAAAAAAATATTAGATTACTTATTCTTCAATTAATTTTAGTCTGTGCTTCTACAGTCTCTTATTAAACATGATTCATTGCATTATCATCTGAATTTGATGGATTAAGTAGTTTTGCTTTTATGCACTTAAAGTCTTCAATACCCTAATATATGATGAATTATCTAAGATTCTATTAATTTCCTTGACTACATACAGAGGGAAATGAAAAGTATAACGAAGTCAAGGAGATTAAAAGAATGTTAGATAAGCTAAATATGAGAGATATTCAGAGAGAACTGAATGGGAATAAAAAAGAATATACTATTTTCTCATTATACATGATACCTATGCAAAAATTTATCATATGTTAGGGTATTAAAAATTTTAGTTAAATGCATAAAAGAAAAAACACTAAATTCATCAAATTAAAATCATAATGCATGTATATGCAATGTCCTTAGAGACAAAATAGACCTTCATTTTACTCACAAGGAAACTGAGAATAAGAACCAATAAGTCAGTTGCCTGAAACCCACAAAGTTAATAGTAGAGGCAGAATTAAAACCCATCATCCAATTCAGATCTACCTTTCCTTGACTTACTACATAATATCTATATATTATTAAGAATAAGGCTATCTACCATAATATATATATACAAATAAATATTACATACATATATAATTCAGTGATAAAATTATAGTATGAAGATTGTTTCATATTGTACTGATTACCTGGGCTACACAGACTTCTTTCTGTCAGGTATTGCCAATAAAACAAGCTTGGGGAATTTTAGGATGCTCGGCCAGGTAGAACATTAGAGGAAGATGTCTGGAATATGTATATATGAAAGAAATCAGGGGAATTATAGGGAGTTAGCTCACAAAAGGTACCAAAATTATGAAATTTTAGTGATAAAGACATAACTATTTAAAGAAGAACAGCTGAAAGTAATATAAGCAAATATTTGACAGTTTTAATAGTAGGAGTATAGAAATACAAAGTAAAAATCCCAGAAACAGACAATATAATTTACTATATTTATCATTAAGATTCACTTATAAATGGAGAAAAAAGGTGAGCATATTTGTTTTGTATCAGTTTTAGCTAATGATAGCTTGAAATCTAATAAAATAACATATTAAAAGTATATATCAGGTAATGGAGGCCTTCCATTCAAATACACTCAATAAATATTTTGATGTATCTATTTCATACAAGTCATTATTCAGGTGCCTTTTGTAGCCAAATGTTGACATTTTAAAATGTCAAAGCCATCAGTTTCATTGATAAGAAATTCCCTACGCTTATAAGAGTAGAAATCTTTTATAATTTTGTATGATATCTATAACAAATTCTATGGCCAAAAGACTTTCCATTATGAATAGACTCATGATGAGAATCTCTGAGTTTAGCTAAGTTATTCTTTATGCATCATATATACATTTAGCAGTCATGCCAGTATTCCAATATCTCATTAAATAGTTGAATGTAATATAAAAAATGGAATAATTTTAAAAGTTAGAAAAATATACATTTATATAAATTTTTACATTTATTATTCATATTGATGATTTTAATTGATAAATATTTTGATAATTTTAAGGTCACCAAGACTTGATACTATTTTCCTATATTTCTTAAATAAAAATGAATAAAATTCTTTAAAAAATGCTGAAAATGAGATCAGTCATAATGGAAAATCTTCTGGCTATAGTAATTGTTATAGGGATCACACAAAATCATAAAAGGTTTCTACTTTGCAACTAAATGTCTTAGAGAGGTGCATGAGGTACTAAGAGATAACTGACATGACTAATCCCATCCAAAAGTTTGAGTCAGAGGAAGCACTAGAACCCAAAGCTATCAGCCCCTGAGTCTGACAGCAGCTGCAACTATATTTCAAAATAAATGAGCAGGCAAGGAGAAGAGAAGTTATAGAAGACATAGTATTTGCAATTCCAGTAAATAATGAATAAGATTAATTTCCACTAATAAACAATAATGATTACCCATTTCTTACCACAAATCCAGAAAATTCTGTCAACCAAAGCAGAGGAGCTATAGTAAGCAGAATGTCTTTATCATTGGACACCACTAACCTTCCCACAAACTCACACAGTACAAGGCTTATATTTTCAGAAGGTGGAGTCTTGGCTAAGAAACCTGTGGGCATAAAAGCCATAAAAGTTCTGAAATTTGTCCTTTTGAGCCAAAAAACCTAACCAAGTTTAATCCCAGATTCAATGATAGAGTACTAAGTTTTTTTATTAAAGAGATTGATCAGAGACAAAGATAGGAACTGACAAGATAGGACATGTGTTCTGGTCAAAATGTATTTTGGTCTCTTAGATGTGCTGATATATGGTCACCATGTACCAAAGCACTCCATCTCTTCTGCTTAGCTTGGAGAGGTAAAGCCCCCACCATTAGCTTCCCAGATATTGGATTTTTAGATTAATATTTTAATAGGATAGCCAAGAGCTGGTCAAAGAGACAGAGAAACAGCTTCTTTTTGGACTTTCTGACTGCAGTGTTTCTGGGCCACTCTGGAAAATTATCTGCTAGTTGGGAAATGATTTCCCTTTGGTCATATCTCTTCTAGAGCTTTCCTTTCAATAGATATCAGTATTACTTCATTTCCACCCCCATCTGAATAATATGTAACTTGGGCAAAAAAATCCACATTTTTTTTTATCTGAGGATTTTATCTAGGAAAGGCCTTAGAGATTACTTATTAAAAGCCTGCTATATCCTAGGTATGGAAATCCCAGAAAGCAGAAAAAATTTATCCAAAGCTACATGATTATTAAAAGTATTATACTAAAATTAGAAGTAAAGAATATTATAAAAAATACTTGTTTTAGTTAGAAGAGTCCCTGTCATCATATCAAATAGTGAAATTACAGTATTATGTTGACACAAAGTGTGAATTATATGGGATTCTTTACTTACTATTAGAGATTTCTTATTCAATGCTCCTCTACCCTGTGAGGCATGAATGGTCATTGATGACAGCTGGAAAGAGCAATATAGCTCCATTTAGTTTCCAGAAATGAGGGAGAAGACTTTGGAATTCCTAATTTGCTTCAGGTTCATGAAAGGTTAAGGAATTTGAAAAGTAAAGAAATGGCTTGTAAAACTTTGATGACGTCTCAAAACCTTGCATATACAATAGAAAAGCTGGTTGACATCTGGAATTCTCTCTTGGTTAAATTGAATTACCACACTCCTAAAGAGAGGGATCATTTACTCTGGGTATTGTCTACTAAAAAACCTCATATGTACACATTTTTTATTTCTGTTTATATAAATGGTTTTATTTAATTTTGTTAAATATATTCATAATGGTATTGGTATTTGGTTGAACCAGAATCAAGCTTTGGATATATGACTCAGGGAGCTCCTTTCACATTAAGGAATATCAATTAAGACTTTTAGCTTGAAGCTGAAAAAATATTATTTCTTAAATAATCTCTCTCTCTCTCTCTCTCTCTCTCTCTCTCTCTCTCTCTCTCTCTCTCTCTTTCTCCACCCCCTGTCTGTCTCTGTCTTTCCATATAGTATATAGGTATGCGCATATATATGTTTGTATATGGGCACCTAAGTAGTTAGAATGTTGGACTTAACATTAAAAAGCATAAACTTCCTGAGTTCAAGTCTGCCATAAGATACTTACTAGCTGTGTGACTATAGGTAAATCTCTTAACCTTGTTTGCCTCGTTTGCTGCTTCCATAAAATGAGGTGGAAACCAAAATAGTAAATTAATTAAATATCTTTGTCAAGAAAACCCAAATGGTAACTCTAAGAATCAAAAATGAATGAAGAATGAAATATTTGTATATAACCCCCCCCACACACACACACTCTTTTTTCCTCATCTTTCATTTTATTTTTTTAGATGATTAGTTCTATGAGGCATAGGAGATATAGTCACTTTATATGTGACACAGAAGACTGAAAAAAATCATCAGACTTAACTGACTGTAGTTTATAACATGGAATTTGTTATTCTGACTATTCAGGAAGTATATCCTTGTTTTAAAGGATGACAAGGGGGCTGATAGGGTAAGAAGGAACAAAGCAGTCACTAAAAGACAAATCTTGTCACAAAAAAATATATTGAGTCACAGGGTACACAGCATTTTCTTTGTGACTTATTCTTGATAAAAACTAATCATCCCATTAATAGAGGCATACTAAGAAATTATAGATTTAATGAAGTCTAAGATAGATTCACATTTCTTAGTCAATTCTTATCCTAGTTGCACTCCCCAATGATTATAACTATCAACATCCCTGACAATACTGTGAACAAAGATTTTCTGCTCAAACATAGCAAAAAAATACTCAAAGCATGAAAAGAATGGCTTTCTTGAATTGCAATAGATGATTTCTCACAACAAATATATGAGGCTGTAGCTTTTTTTAAAACCCTTGTACTTCGGTGTATTGTCTCATAGGTGGAAGATTGGTAAGGGTGGGCAATGGGGGTCAAGTGACTTGCCCAGGGTCACACAGCTGGGAAGTGGCTGAGGCCGGGTTTGAACCTAGGACCTCCTGTCTCTAGGCCTGACTCTCACTCCACTGAGCTACCCAGCTGCCCCCAAGGCTGTAGCTTTTGCAAGGCATCACCACTCCTCTTCCAGGTCAAAGATGATGACATTCATCCTCTGCTCATTTCCCTTTCATAAGACTCTCCATCTAAGCTCAGAGGTTGACTAGAGGGAAGCTGTGAGCAAGGCTGGTGTGGATTGGATTCTGAGTCATTATAAAGATAAGAAAGTAACCTAGAAATCATCCTGGTACCCTGCTGAAATTACATGTTAGGAAATGTACTTTCCCTTCATTTCTGACTTTCCTCACATAATGGCAATTATAGTATAATCAATTTCAGAATCCCAATTGGTGATTTACTTCCCATTAGACTCTATCTTACTTTAAGAGAAGTAGATGGAAAATTGTGGCACATATATAGGGCAGCAACACATGAGTCTCACATCCAAGGAAATAAATGTATGAGTTGCTTAGCATGACAAGCAACACAATATTCTGTTCTAGTGGGAAGGTGAGGATGGGATTGCTCATTAAATGAGCTGCTGACAGCAATTTAGTGTTATCAGAATAAACATAAAAGGTAATGAAGAGGCTAAGTGTGGACCACAGTGGGACACTTAGGGTTAGAGAGTGAGACTGTGATCTAGAAGAGTATGCAACAAAGGAGAAAGAGTCAGAGAGGTAAAATACCAAGAGTGTATTGTAGTAAATGGTATCTAAAAAACCTAATTTACCAGGAGTAAAATGATATCTAAAATCCTTATATAGAGGGTATTAAGAAGAGAGAATGATTAGCAGTGCCAAAGGCTGATGTGAGATAGAAGAAAATGAGGATTGAGAAAAGGCTATTTTCTTTGACAACTAATAGATCAGTAGTATATTTGGAAAGAGAAATTTTGAGAGAAAATTAGAAGTTAGATTATAAGGGAATGGGAGAAAAGTAAGTAAAGGATCCTCCTGAAGATGACTTTTTGGTTAATTTAGTTGCAAAGAACAAGATGAGAGGTTAGGAAAGAAGGATTAAATGAAGGTGTTTTTTTTTTCAGGAGGGGGAATATATAGGCATGTTCATAGGCAGTGGGGAGCAAAGCAATACACAGGGAAATAATGAAAATAAGTGATAGCAGTGGAATAACAAAGGGAGCATTCAATTGGAGGAGATAGGATGGAATAGAAATCAAGTGAATAGGTAGAGGGATTATCTTGGTAAGGAGTAAGGGTATTTGATCAAATGGCATCATGGTAAAGGAAGAGACAGTGGCAGAAGGTAACTGAATAATGGAATATGAGGAAGAGAGCTCATAAAGCTTATTCTATCTTCAGTAGAATATATTATATAAGTAGAAGCATGTTTCATAATTTTCTTTGTATTTGTAGTCCTTGGCATCAATCAGTGATTTAGAATTATGAGAATATTTTAGAATTATGAGAATATTTTGTAGGTGTCAGACCAAAAGGGAAAAAAGTTTAAAATGTAAACTTATGAAGTTCAAGTAGGAAAACATTCTATAAACTGAAAATTTATGAATTATATTATTTTTCTTATTCCTTCTAGCTTCTCTTAGTGCCATCTTCTATTCCCTCTTCTTTTTTATGTATCATCTTCAATCACCTAGTACCCCAACCTCTACTGATGGATAATTCTTCTAACTACCAGGACAGTGAATACAGTATAAGCTGAAAATGTAAAGTTGATATCAAAGGGAAAAAATGGGATATAGATGAAAGAAATCTGTATGTAAGATAATTCTCTGAGTTTTATCAGTAGATATCAATTGTCAGATCAAAGAGATCAAGTAATCTCTAATCTAAGCAGCCTAAATAATATTGAGTCTACAAATACTACGCTGCCTTATAATTTTGGTCCTTTTGTTTTTGTATTTCATACTCAAGAATGAAAAAAATGGCATCACTGGTGATGTCTTTTTTTTAAAACATTTATTAATATTTGTTTTTAACATAATTACATGATTCATGCTCCTACTCAGCCCCCATACCCCCTCCACCCATGCTGACACCCATTTCCACTGGATTTATCATGTGTCGTTGATCAAAACCTATTTCCAAATTGTTGATAGTTGCATTGGTGTGGTGGTTTCAAGTCTACATCTCCAATCATGTCCACTCCACAACCCATGCGTTCAAGCTATTCTTTATCTTCTATGCTTCCTCTCCTGCAGTTCTTGCTCTGAATGTGGGTAGAGTTCTTTACCATAAATTCCTCAGAGCTGTCCTGTGTCATTGCATTGCTGCTGGTACAGAAGTCCATTATATTCAATTTTACCATAGTATATCAGTCTCTGTGTAAAATGTTCTTCTGGCTCTGCTCCGCTCACTCTGCATCAATTCCTAGAGGTCTTTCCAGTTCACCTGGAACTCCTCCAGTTTATTATTCCTTTCAGCCCAGTAGTATACCATCAACAGCATATACCAAAATTTGTTCAGCCATTCCCCAATTGAAGGGCATACCCTCCTTTTCCAGTTTTTTGCCACCACAAAAAGCGCAGCTATAAATATTTTCGTACAAGTCTGTTTATCTATGATCTCTTTGGGGGTACAAACCCAACAATGGTATGGATGGATCAAAGGGCAGGCATTCTTTTATAGCCCTTTGAGAATAGTTCCAAATTGCCAGCCAGAATGGTTGGATCAGTTCACAACTCCACCAGCAATGTATTAATGCCCAATTTTGCCATATCCCCTCCAGCTTTCATTACTATCCCCTTCTTTCATTTTAGCCAATCTGCTAGGTGTGAGGTGATATCTCAGTTGTTTTGATTTGCATTTCCCTAATTATTAGAGATTTAGAACACTTTCTCATGTGCTTATTGATACTTTTGATTTCTTTACCTGAAAATTGCCTATTCATGTCGCTTGCCAATTTATCAATTGGGGAATGGCTTGATTTTTTATACAGTTGCTTTAACTCCTTGTATATTTGAGTAATTAGACTCCTGTCAGAGTTTTTTGTTATAAAGATTTTTTCTCAATTTGTTGTTTCCCTTCTGATTTTGACTACATTGTTTTTGTTTGTACAAAAGCTTTTTAGCTTAATATAATCAAAACCATTTAATTTACATTTTGTAATTTTCTCTAACTCTTGCTTGGTTTTAAAATCTTTCCTTTCCCATAGATCTGACAAGTATACTATTCTGTGTTCACTTAACTTATTTATAGTTTCCCTCTTTATATTCAAATCATTCACCCATTCTGAATTTATCTTGGTGTAGGGTGTGAGATGTTGATCTAGACCTAATCTCTCCCATATTGTTTTCCAAACTTCCCAGCAGTTTTTGTCAAATAGTGGATTCATGTCCTAAAAGTTGGGCTCTTTGGGTTTATCATACACTGTCTTGCTGATGTTATTTACCCCAAGTCTATTCCACTGATCCTCCCTTCTGTCTCTTAGCCAGTACCATATTGTTTTAATGACTGCTGCTTAATAGTATAGTTTAATATCTGGTACTGCTAGGCCCCCTTCCTTCACATTTTTTTCATTATTTCCCTTGATATTCTTGATCTTTTGTTATTCCAAATGAAATTTGTTGTAGTTTTTTCTATTTCAGTAAAGAAGTTTTTTGGTAGTTTGATAGGCATGGTGCTAAATAGGTAAATTAATTTGGGTAGAATGGTCATTTTTATTATGTTAGCTCATCCTACCCATAAGCAATCAATGGCTTTCCAATTTTTAGATTCAGTTTTATTTGTTTGGAATGTGTTTTGTAGTTGTTTTCATATAATTGCTGTGTTTGTTTTGGTAGATAGATTCCCAAGTATTTTATATTGTCTAGGGTGATTTTAAATGGTATTTCTTGCTGTTCTAATGTGTTGGAAATGTAAAGAAATGCTGAGGATTTGTGTGCATTTATTTTATATCCTGTAGCTTTGCTAAAGTTCTTGATTATTTCTACCAGCTTCTTAGTTGATTCTCTAGGATTTTTTAAGTATACCATTATATCATCTACAAAGAGTGATAGCTTAGTTTCCTCATTGCCTATTTTGGTGCCTTCAATTTCTTTTCCTTCTCTAATTGCTACTGCTTGTTGATCGTTTTAGGTATATAGTGTTTATTATTTTTAGGAAAGGTCCCTCTATAAATATACTTTCCAGTGTTTTCAATAGGAATGGATGCTGTATTTTGTCAAAGGCTTTTTCAGCATCTATTGAGAAAATCATGTGATTTTTGTTTGTTAGACTGTTGATATGATCAATTATGTGAATGGTTTTCCTAATGTTGAACCATCCTTGAATTCCTGGAATAAATCCCACCGGATCATGGTGGATGATCTTCTTAATTACTTGCTGGAGTCTCTTTGCTAATATTCTATTTAAGATTTTTGCATCTATGTTCATTAGGGAGATTGGTCTGTAGTTTTCTTTCACTGTTTTTGATCTCCCTGGCTTTGGAATCAGTACCATATTTGTGTCATAAAAGGAATTTGGTAGGACTCCTTCTGTGCTTATCATATCAAATAATTCTTATAGTATTGGGATTAGTTGTTCTTTGAATGTCTGATAGAATTCACTTGTGAATCCATCAGGCCCTGGAGATTTTTTCTTAGGGAGTTCTTTGATGGCTTGTTCAATTTCTTTTTCTGATATGGGATTATTTAGGTATTCTATTTCTTCTGCTGTTAGTCTAGGCAGTTTATATTTTTTTAAATATTCATCCATATGTCCTAAATTGTTATATTTATTGCCATATAATTGGGCAAAATAGTTTTTAATGATTGCCTTAATTTCCCCTTCATTAGAGGTGAGGTCTCCCTTTTCATCTTTTATACTGTCAATTTGGTTTTCTTCTTTCCATTTTTTTATTAGATTGAACAGTACTTTGTCTATTTTATCTGATTTTTCAAAATACCAGCTTCTAGTCTTATTTATTAATTCAATAGTTCTTTTACTTTCAATTTTATTAATTTCTCCCTTGATTTTTAGTATTTCTAATTTAGTTTTCATCTGGGGATTTTTATTTTGCTCACTTTCTAATTTTTTGAGTTGCATGCCCAATTCATTAATCTCTGCTCTCCTTAATTTGTTAATATATGCACTCAAAGATATAAATTTCCCCCTTAGTAGTGCCTTGGCTGCATCCCACAGAGTTTGGTAAGATGTCTCATCATTGTCATTCTCTTCAATGAAATTGTTGATTGTTTCTATGATTTCTTCTTTGACTAATTGGTTTTGGAGAATCATATTATTTAATTTCCAATTAGTTTTTGATTTGCCTGTCCAGGTGCCCTTACTAATTATTATTTTTATTGCATTATAATCTAAGAAGGTTACAATTATTATTTCTGCTCTTTTTCATTTGTTTGCAAAGTTTCTATGCCCTATTACATGGTCAATCTTTGTGAATGTACCATGTGCAGCTGAAAAGAAGGTGTATTCCTTTTTGTCCCTATTTATTTTTCTCCACATATCAATTAAATCTAATTTTTCTAGGACTTCATTCACCTCTCTTACCTCTTTCTTATTTATTTTTTGGTTTGATTTATCTAGATCTGAAAGGGGAATATTTAGATCTCCCACTATTAAGGTTGTACTATCTATTTCCTTCTTGAGCTCTGCCAGTTTCTCCTTTATGAATTTGGATGCTATGCCACTTGTGGTGCATACATATTGAGCAATGTTATTTCCTCATTGTTTATACTGCCTTTAATCAGGATGTACTGACCTTCCTTGTCTTTTTTAATCATATCTATTTTTACTTTGGCTTTGTCAGAAATCACAATTGCCACTCCTGCCTTCTTTTTCTCATTTGATGCCCAAAAGATTTTGCTCAAGCCCTTAACCTTAAACTTGTGTACGTCTACCCACCTCATATGTGTTTCTTGTAGACAACATATAGTAGGGTTTTGGCTTCTTATCCACTCTGCTATTTGCTTCCGTTTTATGAGAGAGTTCATCCCATTCACATTCAGAGTTATAATTATCAGTTGTGCATTTGCTGACATTTTCCTATCCTCCCCTATTCCTACCCCTTCTTCTTAAACTATTTCCTTTTAAACCAGTGATTTTCTTTAAGCCGGTATCCCTTATCCCCTCCCTTGATTAACTTCCCTTTCTACCCCCTCCCTTATTATTCCCCTCTTTTTATTTTTAAAGGCCTAATAAATTCCCTCCCCCTTCTTCTCCCCTCCCTTTTTTGACCTCACCACTCCCTTCCTCCCATTGGTTTATCCCTTCTGACTTTCTCAGTAGGATTAGATAGAGTTTTATATCCCAATGGATAATATAGCTACTCTTCCCTCTCCAGGTTGATTACACTGAGAGTAAGGTTTAAATATTACGTCTTAATGCTCTCTTCCTCTCCTTATAATAGTATTTGTCCCCTCACCTTCCCATGCCCTCTTTGTGTGTAATAGAATATCCTATTTTTCTCATTCTCTCAAGTTTCTCTTGGTGTCCCCTGCTATTCACCCCCCTTTTTCCCACCTGCCATATCATCTTAGACCATTTAGTATTCCACCCTCTCCCTATGAATTATTCTTCTGATTGCTATAATAGTGAATATTATAATAGTGAATAGAGTTCACTACAGAGAATTATACATAGCATTTCTCCACATAGGAATAGAGATAATGAGATCTTACTGAGGCCCTTAAGAAGGCAAATTTAAAAATTATGAGTTTTCTTTCTTTCCTCACTGTTTCTTATTTATCTTTTCATGTTTCTCTTGATTTTTGTGGTTGGATATCAAACTTTCCATTTAGCCCTGGTCTTTTCTGTGCAAATACTTTGAAATCTTCAATTTTGTTGAATGCCCATACTTTCCCCTGGAAGTATATAGTCAGTTTCTATGGGTAATTGAACCGTGGTTTCAGGTCCAGCTCTCTTGCCTTTCTGAATATCATATTCCAAGCCTTGCGGTCTTTTAGTGTGCAGGCTGCCAGATCCTGTGTGATCTTGATTGGTGCTCCTTGATATTTGAATTGTCTCTTTCTGGCTTCTTGTAAGATTTTTTCTTTCATTTGAAAGCTCTTGAATTTGGCTATTATATTCCTTGGAGTTGCCCTTTCTGGGTCTAGTGTAGAGGGTGATCTATGGATCCTTTCAATGTCTATATTGCCCTCTTGTTGTAGAACTTCAAGAAAATTTTGCTGAATAATTTCTTTCAGTATGGAGTCCAAGTTTCTATTAATTTCTGGTTTTTCTGGAAGACCAATGATTCTCAAATTGTCTCTTCTAGACCGGTTTTCTTGGTCTGTCACTTTCTCATTGAGATATTTCATGTTTCCTTCTATTTTATCCGTCCTTTGACTTTGTTTTATTTGTTCTTGTTGTCTTGAGAGTTCATTAGCTTCTAATTGCTCAATTCTAGCCTTTAGGGCCTGGTTTTAGGCTATAATCTTTTGGTTTTCGGCTATGATCTTTTGGTTTTCCTTTTCAATCTGGTCATTTCTGGTGTTCAATTTGCTTATCAGTTCATTGGATTTCTTAGCCTCACTTTCCAATTGCAAAATTCTGCCTTTTAAACTGTTATTTTGTTGCCTGATTTCCTTTTGAGCTATTTCATATTTCTCTAGCCAAATCTTTTCCAACTTTTTCGTCATCTCATATTTGAACTCTTCAAGAGCTTGTGACCAGTTTTCATTATTTTGGGAGAGTCTGGGTGCTTGTTTGTTCTCCTCTTCTGTTTGCTAGGTTGTCTGGATTTTCTCTGTGTAAAAGTTGTCGAGTTTTAAAGATTTCTTCTTCTTGTTGTTAATCTTTCTCTTTTGGCCTTCCTGATTCTGGGTTGCCATCGTTAGCCCAGCCTGTTCTCAGGTTTATCCTCAGGCTGACTTAGGTCTGGTTTTTTTCAAAGTCAAGCCCCCTGGTGAACCCCCTTGCTTGGTCCTCTGCTGGAAGCTCCTTTACAAGTCTCATGGTGCTGAGTCCACAGTCGTATACTCGTCTGCACCGGTTCCGCACTCAGGGTTTCAAAGCCTTCACTCACGTGCGCCTGTGTCCACCCCCTCTGGAGGCCTGTGCTCCTGCCTGAGCTCTGTGTCCGCGCTCAAATTCCGTACGAGTTCTTTAGCCTTTTGGGGTCCTAAGTCTTACTGCTCTCAGGAACAGGCCTTGGAGCTGCCAATGACTCAATGAGTGCCCTAAACTTGCTCTATTTCTCTTGAGCTGGCTTTGGAGTTGTAGGTGGTATGGTGTGTGTGGGGGGGGTGCTCAACCCGTGATTTAGTGAAAGCCGTTTCACCCTTAATAGCATGGAAATGTCCTGATTCCAAGTACCTTCCACACTGTGCCCTGTTGTGGGGTCCCTCTGTTCATCTGGAGTTGTTTTTATGTCCCCTTGAGGAGTCCTGTATGTTTTGGTTAGGAGAGGTTAAGAGCTACTTTTTACTCTGCTGCCATCTTAACCAGGAACCACCACTGGTGATGTCTTTTGACTCTCACATAAATTATATTGCAGTGAGGCAGAGTTAAACAAGATTCACAAACTCTCTTTTCCAGAGACATTAAATTACAATAGCGAGAAAAAAAAGTTAATATGACTGGTGATGACTTTGGATGCAGTGAATGACCTTGGCTTCCTTGATGCATACTCAAGTTCTAAGCATTCCACAGAGTCACCTTCATGGCCATTTGAACAAATTGTTTTCATTTGCCCCTTTTGTTAAGAGAAGTCTTTGTGTACCTCAGATAGAAATCTTCCTAACTCGCCAACAGTTTGCAGGTCTGTCAGTCAACCTCAACCTAGTTTAGCCTGCTTGTTGAGATATTTCACTGGAGTTCAATCACTACAAATTTTAGAGATTCTTTCAGCCACAAGTTAGAACTGGGAGGCAGATGGACACAAATAAAGAAAATTTTTACTTAAAAATACTCAGGAAGCCCTGAAAGTAGAGCTACTAGTCTTCTTTGGAAACCACTTGCCAAGTAGGGAGGTATGGAAGCCAAAGGCAAATTTTATTTTAACTACATTCTTATTAAAATGTTATGAATTATGATACAATATTTTGAGCAGTTTCCTTTCATAAAATATATCATAGTAGTATAAAGTCAATTTTTCAAAAAGTGAATAAGAAACAAAAGCTGGAATGGTGGAGTGGGGCAGCTAAATTGCTTAGTGGATTGATAGGCAGTCCTATAGAGAGGAGGTCCTAGGTTCAAATTTAGCCTCAGACACTTCCTAGCTATGTGACCCCGGGCAAGTCACTTAACTCCTATTGTCTAGCCTTGACTGCTCATCTGCTTTAGAACCAATATAGTGTATTGATTTTAAGATGAAAGGTAAGGGTTTAAAAATAAATTAAATGAAAGAATATAGTAAACAAAGCTAGGAAATAGATTATACATAAATAAGAATAAAAATGGAAGACACAGAATAAAGATTGAAAAAATGAAGACTTATATGTGTATACATGTATATGAAAATATATGGAAGTGTGTGTTTATATATTATATACATATATGTTACACATATATACATATTATATGCATATAATAATTCATATCAACATGAACAGCAATGGATCTCTGATCCTTTGCTTCTCATATTCCAGTTGTGCATATGCTTATAAAGCATCTAAAAGTGTCACTGGACAGAAGAAACATGTGAAAGAGGAATAGGGTACATCGAGTTCTCCAAAGCAGAGGTCTGCTGGCAGTTGTGTAATTGTGACAACATTTAGCTATTGTTATAGTTATCATTCTCTGAAGAGCATATCTTAATTTGTAATTATTTATTAAATGATAAAAAATGGGCTAGAGAGTGTGATATGGAATTCTTGGTTCTCTTTGGGTTCACACTTATGAAAAGGGAATCCTTTGTTCTCTTTGCCTAGCTGGAGTTAAAAGTTTGACAATAACTTAAGTACCCCTACTTAGTACCTCAATAAATTGTAAGGACAAGATTAACTCTCTTTTGTCCATCTTTTGATTGAATCAACACAAGCTTGAACTAGGTGAGTTCACAGGTTACTTAATGCTAGGTGAGAAACCAACAAGATACTTGGAGAGCTCCACCTTCACAGCCAGAAACTTAAGAGTTCTCACACTTGATAAATCCAAAGGTGACAACTTAGACAATTTGGAAACTGTAATTGGCCCCCATGAAAAGGGGGAACGGACAAGAAACCCCCATAAAAGCCATGAAGATCCCTAAGCAGACAGGCTGGTGAAGGAGAGTGGAGGAGAGAGTGAACTCCAAAAAGAGAGTCACTCCAAGAAGGAAGTCAGCTTCAAGAAGAAGCTTGGCTCAAAGAAGAAAGTCAGCCTCAGGAGTCACTTTCAGCTCCAGTCATTGTCTTGGGTGAGTGGATACCTGGTTTTCCCTAACTGTCTTCTGGAGATAGTTTAATGGACTGGAACTATATTTAGTTAGGTTAATGCCTTTTCTACCCCTTTGTATTTCTCTTCTTTCACTCTTTTATTAATAAAAGATTTATAATTTTCATATATTTAGCCAAACTATACATTTTAACACTTACAAGAGAGAGAAAATACTAGTTTCCTGTGGCTAGTCACCTTCCACTCTTTTTTCTGGGGCCCAATCACACACCTACTCATTCAGGATTCCAAGGAAAAAGACAAAACTCTCCCTGTACTCCAAGTTTTGCTTTTTGTGATGTCCCTTTCCCAAGCCAAGGGGGTAGGGAGAAGAACATTATAGCTTCTGTAGAAGGATAATTGTGAATATTACCTCCAGAAAGTGAAATTCAAAGTGAAAACATGGAACACTTAAGTTATATGAGCATGCTGGTCTCTCAGAAAATATCTTTTGGGAGAGGGATAGAAGGGTCTGGTACACTTGTAGGTGAATTAGATAGGTAGACAGATAGATAGACAGACAGATAGATAGAAGGGAACAAGATATCCAGAAGGAAACAGAAAAGTAGGAAATATTTGAAAGTTTCATGTGGAATTTATTATATAGATATGAAGAAAATTAAGATAAATTTTATCTTATAAAGATAAGATAAAAAATACAAAAGAGATAAAATTAATAAAATTAAAAAAAATTAAAAAAGAAATTTGTGATTTCATTTATGTATAAGCTTCTTTTTCTTTGTTTATGGAAGTGTGTTGTTTTATTGGCTTTTCTTTTAATTTGAAATTAAAAATAAAATATTTGGGGAAAAAAGCTAAAAAAATGTAAGTTCTTGAAAGCAGAGATTGTTTTAATTTTGTCTTTGTATCTGCAGTACTAAGCAAAGTATGTAGAATATATTAAGAATTTATAAATGCTTATCGGTTTTTTTATTAGATGATTTTCTGATTCCTACTATCAAATGAAGTAAAAAGAAGAGAGAAATGTTCTTATTCACAATGTTCAACATTGTTGTGAAAATCCAAAACACATAATTCCATGAAAATTTTCCATCAAGATGGTGAAGTCCTCTAGCTACTTGTACTTGTGCATGACCTGGTGTTCATTGACTCAAGTTTCATGAAATTACATACTTTTCTCTATGAGATTCAGTCACAATAAAAATTTGAACTAATAGCTTCATAAAAATGAATGAAACACTAAACAGAACATTTATTAAGTACTTACATTGCACAAAACACTGAGCAAATTACTGGAAATCCAAATAGTAAATTAAGACTCCACAATGAAGGAAATAAAATCTTTATTGGGGAGATAGCCCATGATAAAGGAAGTAGATAAAAATGTCAGTTATTCAGAGTATGATATGCAGATAGATGAAGAATGAAGAGAGCTCATTGAATCATTTGTGTATATTTACACATTTACACACATATGTATGTATATATGTATGTATATACATATATATATATATTTGCTCAAATATGTAAAATATCTATGTAGATCTGTTGAAGTCTTTTCCTTTCTTCAAATTTAAGTGTCACTTCTTCCATTAAGCCTTTGTTAATTTTCTTTGTCATACCCCAACTTCTAGGAATAGGTGATGTTAGCCTTTTCACATTTCTTTTAGCACCTTGACATAAGTGTAAAGAGGAGTCTGATTATTCCTATCATATTTCCTTAGCTTTCCTCTTTGTTGACTGTTAGCTTCTTGAAAGCAAGATCTTTACTTAATCCTTGGAAAATCTCAAAAGATGAGCACAAAGTTGATATATTGGTACCTTAATAAGTGTCCATTTGAAAGGATATTTTTTAAATATTTTTCCACATTTTTAGTAGCTCTGTCCATAGATCAAAAGTTTTTCCCCATTTTTATGTTTGTTGTTATTCAGGCATTTCAGTTGTATCCTACTAGTGGTTGATCATTCCCTTCTCCATATAAAGAGGTTGGGAATGACAAAATTCAAACTATTTCATGGCCAAAGGAAAAGCATTGGATCTATACCAAAAGAGAATTGAATTAAGTAAATGAATATTTTGGTTTCAAATGACTGATAGAGAAACTGTGACCTGTCTTCCATGTTGCGAAGGCTGTCATGTGGAAGAGAAATTAGAAATTTTCTGTTGGGCTATAGTGCACAGTAGCAGGAACAAAAAGTAGCTTTTCTGAACCTAAAAAGTTAGACTTTTTACCAGGAAAACAATGAAATTCCTAACAATAAGAGATGACCAAATATGGAATATTACTTTTCAATCTTATCTGACTCTTTTGACCTCATATGAGATTTTCTTGGCAAAGATACTGGAATGGTTTTCCATTTTTTTCTCCAGTTCATTTCACAGATGAGAAAAATGAGATGAACAGGGTTGAGTAACTTGACCAAGGTCACACAGCTATTTTGTGTCTAAGGCAGTATTTGAATTCAAGATGAGTCTTTCTGACTCCAAACCCAGGGCTTGGTCTACTTCCCCACTTAGATACTGGATACTGAAATACAGCATGGAGTGACTCAAAAGGCAATGGGGGGGGGCAGCTGGGTAGCTCAGTGGAGTAAGAGTCAGGCCTAGAGACAGGAGGTCCTAGGTTCAAACCCGACCTCAGCCACTTCCCAGCTGTGTGACCCTGGGCAAGTCACTTGACCCCCCATTGCCCACCCTTACCAATCTTCCACCTATGAGACAATACACCGAAGTACAAGGGTTTAAAAAAAAAGGCAATGGGTCCCTCATCAGATGAGGTCTTCAAAGAGAGGCTGAGTGTTATTTGTCTTGTATTAGGTTCATGGGGATGTTTTCACATGTAGATTGAGTCAGATGACTACAGAAGTTCTTTGCAAATCTCAAATTTTTAAAACCATCTTAGAATTGATACTGTGTATTTGTTCCAAGATAGAAGAGTGGTAAGGGCTAGGCAATGGGGATTAAGTGATTTGTCTAGGGTCACACAGCTAGGAAGTGTTTGAGGCCAGCTTTGAACTTAGGACTTCCCATCTCTAGACCTGGCTCTCAATCTCCACCACCACCAACTCTCAATTTTAGTGATGCTTTAATTCCACAACTCTGGCAAGTGTCTTTACCCCATAGAAAAGGAAAGACAAAACCAAAGAAAGTTGTAAGTTTAGGTCTCAGCTTTTCCTCACAATAAACTGACTTCTTACTATTATCTCTGTACCTTCCCTAGGGAGGATAGGAGAAAGTCTAAGGCATTTTCCCCAGAAAATGGAAATACCTATTTTTTGATTCCTATAAAATCCATCAGGTATGTGAGGGCTGAGGTTCTCCTAGGAACATTGGTATAAGAAAAATTGATGAGAAAGCACTCTCAGCTGTTATGAACAAGTAACTATTTCAAAACTCATAGACTGGCTTGGAGCAGTAGGGGTTTAATAGATTTCTTAGTATTCCGTAATTGGGATTTGACTAGAGTATTCCTGAATCCAAGGGAGGATTCTCATCTGGGACTCCAGACTGTCTATAACATAGGTCTAGACTAAAAAGAAGTTAAAACTTATTAAATGTATAAATATTTGTCCAAATAAATAGAATGAAACCCACCTGAACACAGCCAGAAATTGTTTTGTTCTCCAGAGTTTACCCTAGTGCTTGCCACAGCAGAAGTATTTATTAACCAAATGGTGTGGAAAACTCTTTCATCATGATTATCCAGAGAAATGAATAGATGAGAATTAGGTGAATTAGGTGACAGGCTAATGCAGATCATAGTCTCACATTAGTGGTGGTTTGTTTTATATATATTTGAAGATTTGGAGGTTATCTGGAAAGGGAGCCTGTAAGATTGATTCAGATTGGTAATGGTAGGTAATGGAGTTAGTGCAAAGCATCAAGCAGGCTATCCTAGCAAGAGGGAGAGGTGAGAATCAATAGAATTTTATATTTCTATGAAGCTGAAGGGGTAACAGTTTTAACTGAGTCCCATTTAGATCAAGAAATGGAGGCTATTTAGGCTTCGCTAATCCAGGGCTAAATTGGTAGACAGATAGGCAATAATACTTCTATAGTTAAAGATTTTTTCCCTGAACCCTAAGATAGACAAAGGTTCAGGATGCCTTCTAAATACAGGATACTTGCTCTCTGGATAACAGCTGTTCCAGTGCTTGCTATAACTCAAGTATAACTTCACACAGGCTCTCAAACTTAACAAGGGAAGGAATTTATTAATTTCAGGAAAACAGGGAAAGGGGAGATAAATTTTAGGGTTGAGGGTGAGGCAAGCTACCTAGTATCTCCAGGGAACTTGTTAGGTGCACAGTCCCCAGAGGGGAATGTGTTTTGTCTAACTTCTATCTCCTTCACAAACTAACTTTTCTCTTAATCTAAGGTTATTAAGTTTAATATGGTGAAGGTAATCTTGATTGAAGATCTATTTAAACTAGAGATAAGTTGATAAATTGCAAGTGAGGTATTATCCCAGTGCACACAGCCTGGTATAATCCATATGGAGTAAACAGCAAAGTAACTCCCTTCTCCCTGAGGTCAGAGATGATCTAACAAAAAGAACAATTCTACACTTCTCCCCAGCCTCCCTTGAACCCCCAAAAGTGTGAGCTTGCAAACTGGGAGACCTGGCTTTTATATCGCATTCTTAAATGCCCCAACTGCCCCCTTTCCTGGAGTTCTGGGGGGGGGGGGGTCCTGTGGAATTCTGTGAGGCAGTGTCACCCTACTTAAAATCATGGGTACAAGCCCCAAAGATGGCACTGAGATGTAAGGGGCTAAAGGGGAGATATTGGGAAAAGTCGATTATAGGAGAGATGATTTGAACTGTATCCTGAAAGAAATAAAAAAGCCAAAAGGTAGAGGTAAGTTTGGAGAATATTCCAGACACAGGAGAATAGACAGAAGGCACAGAGTTAGGAGGATTGATGGGAGCAGTAAGAAGACTAGTGAGTGGTCCTAAATATGAGTGGCTGAGGATGTGAAGACTAGCAAAGTATAAGAGAATTGTAAAGATAATAAGAGACCAAGATGGTTCTTAAGCAAACACAGAGTGTGAAGAAACCAAAGACAAATTAGACCCATTGAGGAAAAGCAGCTGTAAAAGACATGCTTGTGAGTTTGTCTGGGATTTCATGGCAATGCTGGATCTCAAAATAGCAGCTCAAAAGTATTGTCTAGCTGTAACCCAAATAAGGACATCTGAAAGCTTCTTTCATAATCAGCCTTGAGTTGTTCATTATTTTGATGACCAAAGAAACTTTTGTAATGTCATGACCAAATGACCCAGATTTTCATTTCCACCAGTTCCTGTAAACCACCAAGTTATTATCAGCATTCCTCAATTGCTTGGGTTTGTAGAAGTGTCTTAGAAATGTTTGGGTGAAGTATTTTCATAAACAATATTCTGTGGCAAAGTTATGACTCTTACATGAGGTAAAGTTTAATACTCTTCACTTTATAAAAATCTTTTTCTTTGATGTAATAAACAGAAGACATAGATACAAATCATTGTGCTGTGTGTTTTGCATACTCAGCTTTATCTCTCCCAGTCATGCAGCTATTTACTCCTTTTATCCATCTTTTTTTCTTTCACTATCTTTATCTTGCAAGGAGCTGGCTCCTTGTAAAGCTGACTCTCTGTCTAAGGCTGTGGCAGTATGTTTAACCCCACCTCCTGACTCTCACATTCACTCATTTGTCTCCTATCAATACAGGATTTTTGATTCGAGATAATTGAGAACCATTGAACTTTATTGAGTTGGGGAGTGACATGATCAGACCCATGTTTTAGACAGATACTTTTTTCAGTTTAGTGGAGGATGCACTGGAGTAGGGAGAGACCCATCTTTAAGTTATTTGAATAATGAAGATGTGAGGCAATAAAGACCTATACCAACAAGAACTCTTTAGGTGTTAGAATGACCAATGCCTAAATTAATATTGGTAGAGTTGTGTTTTTCATTATATAGCTATTGTATAATAATAAATGAGACAGCTGGGTGATACAGAGCATGAACCCTGAAGTCAGGTTGAGTTCATATCTGACTTTCAGACACTTGCTAGGTAAGTCTCTTAATCCTTATTTGCCTTAGTTCCTTATCTGTAGATATCTTTGCTAAGAAAACTCCATTAACTTCAGAACAGACTCAACTGTACTGTACACCAATCTTAAACAAGGAATCTCCCTATAATTAATTTAGAATTTTTACCAAATTCAATTCTGCAAAGATTTATCTGAGTTTATAAAAGTCTGTTCTGTGTTTTAATACATTATACACAGATCTTTTGTGAACTTTGCAGTGAAGGAATTAAGAGAGCTAGTGGTAGTAGGAATTGAGTGAATGAACCACACTGATTCCATCTTGTGACTCATTTCTAGAACTAGGGCAACTCTCTTTCTATTCATTTATAGGTCTAGTCCAATTTCTGTCTTGTGATAAAACTTTCCTCAACTGCTTAAATTTGTGAGAAAACCATATTGTATTATTTGAACCCAGGACTTCCTTGCATTGAGCCTGGAACATCTCTACCTGCTGCTTACAGATACTTAATGGAGGATGGATGTTATGCTGAAACCTAGAGAGTTCCCAAGATTTATGCTTAGCTCAATGCCTAGGACATATTGGGCACTGGAGAAATGCTAGCTATTATTATTATTATTGTTATTATTATTATTATTATTATTAAAGTTGTTATTGTTGTTGTCATTAGCCTAATTAGTTCCTTTATCTGAAGTTTTCCAAATTAAATACTGTGTCATCTATGTGTAAGGATGGTTTTTGTTTCTTCTTCCATTGTTTATATATCTTAATTTTCTATATTCTTCGTGTTCTAGCTAGCTCTCCTAAAGGTATATCATGCACTAAAGAAGAGAGAAGACACTTTCACTTTATTCCTTTACTTAGAGGAAAAGATTCAAGGGTTTTCTTATTACAGATACTATCAACTTCCATTTGTAGGCATGTGCTTTAATTTTAAGGAAATATCTTTCCTTAGATAGACCTTTAAATATCCATAATGCTAAATTTTCTAAAAGACCTTTTCTATATTCATATAATTTAATGGTTTTAATTGTATGATGACTCAGATACTAAAATATTTAAATTGTATACATTGCCTTCATAATGGTAAACTATTCTAGTATCCATCATTTAAATCCAATTAAGTTAAGGAAAATAATTTTTAAAATATTTTTAATTGTCTCTTTTCCAAGTTTTTTCTTGAAAACTTTTCCCTTGGTATTCAGGAATGAAATTGGTTTATTTTGTTTCTTTCTCTGCTTATTCCTACCTGGTTTACATATAAGAGCGAAAAAGGGGTTTGGGGGTTCAACATATTAAAAGGTGGTCGCCCTGGGGGAGATCTCCCCAATTTAGGAATAGCATCAAGTCAAAATGGAATTTTATGGAAGTTTATTTACAATTAAGAAGAGAGAGAGGAAATAAGGAAATATGAATCTAACACAGTAGGTAAATTGCTACAATCCTCTAATTAATCCAGGTAGATCTAATTAATCCTCAGCAGAGAGTCAGAGGGCCAGAGGCCTGGAGGTGAATGAAGCAAAACTTAATTCACAGAGTCTATTAAAAGAATTTTCTTAAGAGAATTCAATAAGATTAAGTCTTTAAACTCACCACATGGAATTCAAAAGAAGATATTTAAAGTAGTCTCACCAAGGTCTCAGCGTTTTCAGCCAACACTCCTCCATGAACCAGAAGAGGTCCTTCATCAGATGCAACTCTTCAACTGAAGACTTCTCACCCACTCAACTCCCTCTTTTTAAAGGGATCACTTATGCATCACTTCCTGTACCTTCCCCTAACTTTTGGTAGTCAATAAATAAATCAATTTAGGTAGGATTTTCATTTTTTTTTTATAAATTAGTTCATCCTACCCAGGAGTAATTGATGTTTTTCCAATTATTTAGATCTAGTTTTATTTGTGTGAAAAGTGTTTTGTAGTTAATGTTCATATAATTCCTGAATTTGAATAGGCAAGTAGATTCCCAGGTATTTTATATTGTCTAGAACAGTGATAGGCAAACTTTTTAAAGAGGGGGCCAAAGGAAAGGAAATGCTCATCTGTCAGTCTGTTTCTAAGGCAACTCTTTCAAAGTTTCATTGTATTGTATCCTACTCATTATACTTGTCAGATTAGGAATAATGTCGCACAGGCCGGATAGAACATTTTAGGGGGCCCTCATTTGGCCCTAGGGCTGTAGTTTGCCCATCACTGGCCTAGAGTGATTTTAAATGGAGTTTATCTTTCTAACTTTTGATGCTGGGTTTTGTTTGAAACATATAGGAATGCTGATGATTTATGTAGATTTATTTTGTACCCTGCTACTTTGATAAAGTTATTAATTATTTTACTAGCTTTTTAGTATATTTTCTTGGATTCTCTACACGTACCACCATGTCATCTGCAAAGAGTGATAGTTTAGTTTCCTCCCTCCTCCAGGATGAGATTTTTGTGTCCAGGCTTCATAAGGTTTCTTAATTCCCATTTTTGACATTCAGTCCTGCTGAGGAAAATAAGGATCACCCCAAGAATTCAATATTTTATGCAGTGGTGATCCTGGAGGAGTTTTTCCTGATTATCTCTAATTTGTTGCAGTATTTCCCATAGGGTCTAATCTTTTGACTCTGAATTTTGAAGAAAATTTTCTAGCCTTTCTGTCCTGATTTGTCTAGGAAAATTCCTGTGCCTTTTTGCCATATATGAGTTAGGTTTCTTCTCTATTTGCTACTGTTGAAGCATTCAATACATATGATACAAAGCTTTTCTCAGTAAGGAGCTATTCTGACTATTGCTGAATGGGCAATTTAAACAATGAAAGGATTTTAAAATTTAAAAAAAACTATCTTGAGACACAACTTCCTTTAATTTTATTGTAGAATGCTATTATATTAGAGTAGAGTCCAATAAGAAAGTAATGTGTTATAGCCAAAAAAGCTTGTAGAAATATTATAGCTTATAGCTTATAAGAATATTATAGCCAAAAAGCTAAACTTAGCAATTAAGCAGGGGATTTTTTGGATAATGTCATGCCCGACTCAAGCAGGGCAGTTATCTTTCTGACTCACAGTCCCAGGGACAACTCCTGGCTGAAAGCCCCAGGGCCCATAGATGAAACAGCCTTGAAGATTCCTAGACAGAACAGCCTTGAAGATTAAGAATCATATCCTGTGGCACCTGGAAGCATCCCTACTCCCTCTGTCTAGCTATTAGCTAACCTTAAGACAAAGGCACCTATATCCCAGAAACATATATATATGTATATATATATATATATATTCCTTATTCTGAATGCCCCCTCGGGACTCTCTTTGCTGAGTTTCCCCAGTGCGTACTGGCAATAAAGCTTTCTCCTGCTTTGATTGCATTGTCTCATGTGTTCCTCTGGAGGCCACCCATTTTGAACCCTAACAAATGCAAGGCAATAGTATCAATAATAAATGTGAATAATAATAATTAAGATTATTATTATTATTGAAAGAAAAATATATTATCATGGTGATAATATTATGGTGTTAATATTATGGTGTTAAAATAATTAAGCACTGAATATGTATATTAGATTGATTACTCTTGCATTGAGTTAGGTTATATTAATTTTATTTTGTTCAGTTTTATTAATTTGGTTTTATTAATATTTATTTAAACTTTATTCAAATTGATTTATTTTGGTTTGGTATATTCAATTATGTTTAATTCCATTATTAAATGTATTTATTTTAAAACATCATATTTATTCTAATTATTATTAAATTTTATTTCCTGTCTGAAGACAGAGCTACCCTAGTGTGTACTGGTTAGGACTCAGGGTCTCCCAGGGCTAGAGGGTGGGTTGTCCTATAGATTAGGAAGGAAAAATGGTGTGGGTGTAAATTCACTCTATTTTGTTAGCATTTGAATGGAGGGCTGGAAAAGTCTTATCCTGACTAAATGCAAAAGGAAACACATATACTCCAAAGCAAAACTTCCTTGTAGGCAAAACTACCTCTCAGGATACAGCCTGAGTTTTAGTTAAGAAGTTGAGAAGAGCTCTCTCCATTCCCACACCCACTAGTGATAAAAAGCCAGTGGCCACATGATTCCAGGTGGGCCTACAGGGCTGGAAGGATGGGGAACTAGCTCTGAGGGGCACCTGGACCCTGGTGCTTTAGTTGGGAAAAGCTTGGCATCAAGATGCTTCCCTGAGCTCACCTGGGAGGGCAAAAGTCAAAGAAAAAACATGTTTGAAGATGCAAAACGAGCTTGGGAGGAGAGCACAGGCTGTGGGCAGGATCCCCTGTTGGGATTTTTCCCTTAGTAGGCTCTGAAACTCTTCTCAGGGTAAAGAGAGCAGTAATTGAAGTGGCAAGGGCTGGGAACCCCTGTGGTAGTGAGGCAGGTTTAGGGATAATGTTTCTGCTCTCCCCAACCCCCTATCCCCTACCTAAATTACTTCTGGAGGCACATGGGGGCTCAGAAGGAGCCTTGGGGCCAAAATAAAACAGACTCTCACAGCAAGATAATCTCCTTTAAAGGGCAAAAGATTGATGAGAATTGGGTGTACCTGAGTTGGGTCAGGCATTCCACATTTTTACTGCCTAGCAATCAGAGCTTGTTAGTTCCCCCAAACCTGGCTCTTTTTTGGGGGGGAAATTTAAAAGCTAAGCTTGTTACCTTTTCCCAATACTTAAACTCTTCTCACCCATCCAGAGTTCTGGACATTGAGGATGTAGCTTTGATCAGTCCTGATTACTGCTTCTGGATGGTGTCTTAGCTTTTTTGCCTAATCTCACTGAGCTACTAACAAATTTAGGAATAATTTAGAGAGAGTAAAAAGTGAAGATATGAAGAAAATGAGAGTACTCCTCAAACCTTTGTGGTCACCAAATTAAAATATTTAAAATTAAATCATGAGGCTGTTAGTAGCTTTAATAACTTTACTACATGAAAACAGTAAAGAGAGGGAAATGTGGGAAAGAGTCAGAGTTATTTTGCTCACTTCTCTATTAGCCACCATGATATATTAGAGCTGAGCATGGACAAGAGTTCCTTCAGCTTTCCACACTCTAGCCAGAAGACCTTGAACATGCCACTGGTCTGACCTTATAAGCTCTTTTATCCAACCACTAACTCTCATGCATCACATTTCAGGAATCAACCAAAGTTTCTTAATTTGCCCATCACCATCTGGGGCGAAGTGCCTTTTGGATCAGTTTCCTGTCTTGTTGGTTACTTGGTTCTCTAACTTCTTTTCTCTGAGGGCCTCTCTATACCCACACATCTCAGTGGTCTTTGACTCCCAGGTCATTGATTTATGATATTAACAAAGTGACATAATGGAGAGAGAAATTCTCTTCCTACAGCAACATATGGTAAGATTTTGGTTTTTAATCCTCTCTGCTATCTGCTTCTATTTGTTAAAAGGGTATTGACCCTTATTGGTTATTGGTATTGGTATTACCAATAGTTGTCACTTGTGTGGACAGGTTCTTGAGGTTGACCTTTGAGGAAGATGGCTGCTCAAGCAGTTGAAGGAAAAGTCCTGCTTAGGCCAGTTATATAAAAACTATTTATTATAACTATTAAAGTGTATAAAAGAGAAAGTAAAAAGAAATAAGTATTGATAAGAAATTCCCTATTAACTAATAATTCTACATAAATTCCCAGCTCAATTCTTTCCTGTGAGGGAAATCTTCTTGATCACTAATAGTGATCCTGCTTACTCTACACTATCTACCTAAAGTATAATTTCTAATTTACTAAACCTATTTCCAAAAATTATGAACTTAACATTATTTAAACATTATTTCCCTTCAGCCAAAGATCAACCTCCACCAATCTGAGTCACAAACTATTTCTTCCAGCAGCTGCTCTCTGGTTCCCCCTGAGGAGTTCTGAAGAGCTGCTCAGGATTTCACGTGTGCTTTGATTAAGACAGCTTTCCAACTCCTTCAGATTCAAGATGTTGTAAATCTTCCACAAACTCTCCAAGGCTGATCAGAGGGAAAGCCAGGAACAATCAACCTCCCAGTTTCTTCCCAGAAGTGGTTGATTGTTTCACAACTAATGCTCTTAAAACACACTGCAAAAGTCTCTTCCTCTGACCTCATCAGGGTTCCATGGCAAATCTTAAAGCAGTCCTAGGAAGTCTCACATCACTTTTATAAACCTTACATCTGACTATACACCATTCTTAACTAAGCTAATTACACCTATATTACAATTATCATTACACATTTTATGGGTGAGTTCATCCCATTCACATTCAGAGTTAAGATTTCCACCTGTGAATTCCCTAGCATTTTGATTTCCTCTTTTAGTTCTGCCCTTTCTTCTTTCACTATTTTTTCTACACCAGTGTTTTGCCTTTAAACAGTCTCCCTTTCCCTTATTTTACTTTCCTTCACAACCCCTCCTTATTCCCCTCTTATTTCTCTTTAAGATCTACTATTCCTCCCCTTTTAATACTCCCCACCACAAACCACTCCTTTCTTTATTCCCTCTCAACTTCTCTTTAGGATAAGATAGAATTCTATACCCCAATAGATCCGGACATTCTTCCCTCTCAGGAATGATTTCTTAGACAGTAAGGTTTAAGTATCACCTATTAGCACTCTCTTACTGCCCTTCTTATAATAGTATTATTCCCCACTCCTATGCCCCTCTTTATGTGGTGTAATCTATCCTATTTTACTTCTTCCTTAGAGTATCTCTTAGTACCGTTCTTTTTTTTGTCAATAAAAAGTTTCTGAAAAGGAGAGAATTTAAAGCAGGATGAGCAGAGAAGTTCAGAGCTCCAGAGCCTAGGCCTAACTCAGCAGCAGTACTATCAGCAGCAGGGGCAGGAAAGACAGCCTCAGCCCTATACACCAACAAACAAAATAACACCTAAGACCCACCCTGGAAATCTCAGGCTCTGGAGGTGAGGTTTAGAGCTCTAGAGCACTGGCCTCACTCTGAAGCAGTAGCAGCAGTAGAGCCAGGGAAGATAGGCTCAGGGCAATAAACTGGGAAGACCACACACCACACACACACACACACACACACACACACACACACACACACACACACACACACACAAACTAAAGACCTACACATGGAAATCCTAGGCACTGGAGGGGGAGGGTCAGAGCTCAGTAGTACTGGGCTTGTTCAGGCCTCTGACAGAGAAGATATGAGAGCCTCAAGGCAGAGCCCTGAGAGATAGAAGCTAAGATAGAAATGACAAGCAACATGCAGTACTCCCAGTCCTCAAGTTGAAAATCAATAAACAATAGCAAAAACCCCTCTCAATCCTGGAAAATTTCAATGGAGAAAAATATAAAAAAACAGAAGCAAAAGGAGAGGGTGAGAAACAAGCAAATACATGCAAAATCTCAAAAAAAAAACTGGTTCCAAGCTCTTGAGGAACTCATAAAGGAGTTTAAGAAAAAAGGAAGACAGATAAAAAGAAAATTGAGAAATGAAGTGGAAAAAGATATTAAAGAAATTCAAAAAGAAAATTACAACTTAAAAACAAGTTGGCTGAATGGAAAGAGAGATACAGAAATCAAATGATGTAATAAGTAGATTAAAAACAAGAATTGACCTGCTGGATGAAATGGCAAAGAAGTCCAGTGATGAAAAGAGTGCCATGAAAAGTAGAATAGACCAAACTGAAAAGCAGAATTAAAAAGGTGAAATTCAGTATTTAAAGACTAGAATTGAGAAAATGGAGGCTAATGATTTCATGACACATCAGGAAATAATAGGACAAAATAAAAAGAATTTTTAAAAAATGAAAACATGAAATTTCTTACTGAAAAAAACAATTAACTAGGCACATAGATGGTGGAAAGACTATTTGGGAGTTATTGGACTGCCTGAAAGTCATGACAAAAAAAAAAGGCTATACATAAGGGGTTGGCAACCTTTTTGGCCGTGAGAGTCATAAACACCACATTTTTTAAAATGTAATTTTGTGAGAGCCGTGCAGTGCTCACAGTGTGCTCTCCTGTAACAAACAGCACCTTTAAAAAATTGACTTCATGGATCCTGCAGAAAGAGCCACATCTGGCCCTCAAAAGAGCCAGATATGGCTTGAGAGCCACATGTTGCTGATCCCTTCTATACATCATACTACAAGAAATAATGTAAGAAAACTGCCCTGATATTCTTGAATAAGAGGGCAAAATAGATATTCAAAAAATCCATAGATCACCCCCAAATTAAATTCACAAATGACAACTCCCAGGAATGTTATATCTGAATTCAAGAGTTTCCAGACCAAGGAGAAAATACTGCAAGAAGTCAGAAGGAAACAATTCAGATACCACAGAGCCCTAGAAAGGATCACACGGTATCTGGCAGCCTCCACAGTGAAGGATCTCGAGGCTTGGAATATGATATTCCAGAAGGCAAGAGAACTGGGTCTACAACTATGAATCACCTACCTATCAAAATTAACTATATACTTCCAGGAATAAGTATGGGCATTTAATAAAAAAGAAAATTTCCAAGTATTCATGAAGAAAATCCCAGAATTAGACTGAACATTTGATATACAAATATGAAATTCAAAAGAAACATAAAAATGTAAATAAGGAAGAGAAAAAAATGTAAGGGCTTCTTAAGGTCCAAATTATTATTCTCCTTTATGGAAAAATGTTATCTATAACTCTTAAAAAGTATTTTCATTATCATAGTAGATAGAAGAAATATACATAGGCAGAGGGTGTGATATTAAGTTATTTAGAATGATATGTAACAAAATAGGGGGAAGGAGAGGATTGTACTAAGAGAAATACAAAGGAAGAGGTAAAATGAAATAAATTATGCCACATAAAGAGGGACTGGGGGGCAGGGTTGAATACTATTAAAAGAAGGGGAGGATAAGGGTGGTATTAAGTAATATTTAAACCTTACTCTCATTGGATCAGTTCAGAGAGGAAAGAAGAGCCAGATTTTTAGGAGTATAGAATCCTCTCTTAAATTATAGAGAAGTAGAAGGGAAATAAGAAAATTTGGTATGGGGTAGAGTAAGAAAAGGGAGGGAATTTTAGCAGGGGCATGGTGATTAAAAGACTCTAGGGAGAATTAGGAGGGGGATGAGAAGAGGTATGTTGGAAAGGGGAGTAAAATAAAGGAGGTGGAAAGGGGGACTAATTAAAAGAAACACACTGGTGTGGAAGGGAAGAGTTAAAGGAAAAAGAGCAAGTTTAAAAGATGAAATCAAAATGATGGGGAATACAGATGGTAATCATAATTGTGAATGTGAATGAGATGAACTCACCCATAAAATGGAAGCAGATAGCAGAGTGGAAATATTGTTTACAAAAAATATCCATGAGGCAGGAAGACACAGACAGGGTAAAGTTAAAAGACTGGAGAGGAATTTATTGGGATTCAATTGAGAAAAAGAAGAAAGTAGTAGCAATCATGATCTCTGACAAAGCCAAAGCAAAATAGATTCAATTAAAAGAGACAAGGAAGGTATTTACATCCTGATAAAAGGCAGTATAAACAATGAAGAAATATCAGTACTCAGCATATATGCACCAAATGGTATGGCATCCAGATTTTAAAAGGATAAAGTAATAGAGTTTAAGGAAAAAGTAGATAGTAAAACTATCCTAATGGGGGACCTCAAACTTCCCGTAAAAGGTCTAGATAAATCCAATGAAAAAATATAAATAAGAAGGAAATAAGAGAAATAAACATCATTTTAGAAAAATTAGAGTTCATAGATATCTGGAGAAAAGTAAATAGGGATAGAAAGGTATATATCTTCTTTTCAGCAGCACATGGTATGTATAAAATGATTTACTATAAGCTCAAGCATAAAAATGCAAACGAATGCAGAAAAGTAGAAGTAATAAGTGCACCCTTTTCTGATCATAATTCAATAAATTTATAATTAGTAAGGATTCATGGAGAGGCAAATTAAAAATTAATTGGAAATTAAATAAGTGTATTCTTCAAAACTGGTGAGTTAAAAAACAACACATAAAAAATAATTACTGATTTCATTGAAGAGAATGCCAATGAAAAGACTACATAACAAAATTCAAGGGATTTGAATTAGCACAGCCACAGCAGTGCTAAAGGAAAAAAATTAAATCCCAGATTGCCTATGTTAACAAAAAAGAGAGGGAGCAATCAACAACTTTTACAGGCAAATTAAAAAAAAATTAGAAAAGAAACAAATTAAAATTCCTCAGTTAAAGACCAAATTGGAAATCCCCCAAATCAAAGGGTAATTGATAAAATTGAAAGTAAAAGAACCATTGAACTAATAAATATGACTAGGAGCTGGTATTTTCAAAATAAACTAAGGACTTGGTTAATATAATTTTAAAAAAAGAAGAGAATGAAATTAACAGTATAATGCATAAAAGGATGAACTCATCTGTAATGAAGAGGAAATTAAGGCAGTTATTAAGAACTATCTTGCTTAATTTTGTGGCATTAAATATGACAATCATGGTGAAATGGGTGAATATTTACAAAAATATAAATTGCCTAGACTAAGAAAAGAGGAAATAGAATACTTAAATAATCCAAACTCAGGAAAAGAAATTGAACAAACCATGAAGAAGTTCCCTAAGAAAAAATCACCAGAGTCAGATGGATTCACAAGTGAATTCTATCAAACATTTAAAGAACAACTAATCCCAATATTTTATAAAATGTTTGACAAAATAGGCAAAGAGGGAATCTCACCAGATTTTTTTATGACACAAATATGGTACTGATTCCCAAGTCAAGACCAAAAATAGAGGAAGAAAACTATAGACCAATCTCTTTAATGAACAAAGATACAAAAATCTTAAAATACTAACAAAAAAGACCACAACAAGTTATTGCAAGGATTATTCATATGAAAGGTAGAATTTATATCAAGAATGTATGGTTGGTTCAATATTAGGAAAACCATCTGCATAACTGACCACACTAATAGATATCACATGATTATCTCAATAGATGCAGAAAAAAACCTTTGACATAATTCAATGCCCATTCCTACTGAAAACCACAAAAAGAATAGAAATAAAAGGGCCATTGCTCAAAATAGAAAGGAATAGTTTATTTAAAGCTATCAGCAAGTATCATCTGCAATGAGTATACATTAGAAGCATTCCAAATGAGATCAGGAGTGAAGCAAGGATACCCATTATCACCACTACTATTTTATATTATACTATAAATGCTAGCAATAGTGATTAGAGAAGAAAAAGAAATTGACGGGATCGAGTAGGCAATAAGGAAAGTAAACTATGACTGTGCAGTTGATATGATGGCATATTTAGGGAATCCTAGAAAATCAATTTAAAAGCCACTGGATATAATTAATAACTTTAGTAAAGTTCCAAGGTACAAAATAAACCCACAGAAATCATCAGCATTTCTATATATTTCCAACAAACTCAGCACTGAGAGTTAGAAGTTAGAAAGAGAAACTCCATTCAAAATCACTCTAAACCAGTGGTGGGCAAACTACTCCCCATGGGCCAGATATGGCCCCCTGAAATGTTCTATCTGGCCCACGCAACATTATTTCTAATCTGATTAATAAAAAAGAATACAGACTGTAAGAAAAATAAATATTTTCCCTTTTTTCCCCTCTGTTTCATTTTATATTAGTGAAGACATACAAATTTATTGACTTATCGTAGATATTGTAATATTATGTTGAGAGTGAGAGGCACTGACTGCTGGCAACTTTGTAGAGAAGAGTAAAACTGGAAACTGGGAGTGGGAGGGGACAAAATCACAAAGTGGATTTAGCTATTGCTCCCAAAGCAGTTTCATTAACTTCTTTAAAAACCCAACTTCCTGTAGGGAATTAGACTCTCCTCCCCTTGGGAGATTGCAAATTGATAATTCTTTTCTTCCTCCCTCACAGCCTAGGACTTCTGAGTCTAAGTCAACTGGAACTCTGCTCTCTAGTTTTCCACGTTTTCCCTATCATCTGCTGTGCTCTGTGACTTCTGGATTCTAGGGGCTGTTGCTGCCACTGCCTCTGCCCCAGATCAATGGAGCCTCCTTGCAGTAGTTACCCCCTCCACTGCAGCTAGATATCGAAACACATTTCTTGATTCAGACCTGTCTTAGCATTGTTGGTTTGCTAATTTTACTCTGCATATTGTGAAAAATTTTAGCCCCAAGATGTTATCTAAGAAATGTAAAGTTGATTCTAAGTGCCATGTTTTCAAAGATGAATGGACTTGGAAGTACTTTTTCACAGTTTTTAGGGATAAACCACTATGTCTCATCTGTAAGAAAACTGTAGCAGTCTACAAAGAATATAATATTTCACGACCCTTCAACTCTAAGCACAATGTCAAGGTTAGAGCCATGACCAAAGAAGAAAGAAAACCAAAAGCAGAAGATCTACGCAAAAAAACTATAAGGTCAGCAAAGTATTTTTAAGAAAGGAATTCGTTCTCAGCAAGCAGCTACAAATGCAAGTTATATTATAGCATACAATATTGCTAAAAGTAACAAAGCTCTCTCCAATGAAGAGTTTGTTAAACACTATATGCTCAAAGTTTGAGATATTTTATGTCGTGACAAAAGAAAGATTTTGAAAAAATAAGCTTAATCTCAGAAAACAATGACTTCTAGAATTGAAGCAATAGATAAAAACATATTATTACAGTTGGAATCAAAGATTGTCCAATTTAAATTCTGCTCAATTACTATAGATGAAAGCTCTGATACAAATGATACTGCACAGTTGCTATTATTTATAAGAGGTGTTGACAAAAACTTCTGTATTACAAAGGAACTAGTATGCTTGAGGTCATTGAAGGGAACTACAACAGGGTCAGATATTTTTCATGAATTTATGGAAGGAATTTCAACTTTTAGAGTAACTATAAATTGCATATGTAGTATAACAACAGATGGAGGAAGAAATATGATAGGGAAAAAATCTGGATTTCTTGGATTTTTAATGAAAAATATCCAGATAACAATGTTATATTTCTACATTGCATCATACATCAAGATGCCCTGTGTAAATCTGCTTTAGATATAAAACCTGTGCTTGACATTATTGTGAAGCTGGTAATTCTATTCGATCTTGATGGCTTGCACACAGACAGTTTCAGGAGTTTCTAGAATCTGTGCAATCTGAGTACTCTGATATATTGTACTACTTGAAAGTAAGGTGGCTTAGTGCAGGACACGTCCTCTAGTGAGTTTGGCAGCTGAAAGACAAAAGAGTGACATTCTTCCTTGAGAAACTGGGGTCTATCGAGTATAAAATCCTCGAAGATACTGCATGGATTTTGGACTTTACATTTTTTACAGATTTTCTCTGCCACATGAACAAGTTCAATGTCAAGATGCAAGGCAAAAATCAATTTATTGATGATATCTGGGGCCATCTCAAAGGTTTTAAACTATAGCTTGTTCTATTCATGAATCAGCTTGCTAAGAATGACTTGTCTCACTTCCTGAGGTTGAATTCAATAGCCTCAGGGGTGAAGAAAAAGGTTAAGAGTTATGAAGATAGTCTGAGAAGACTCCATGATGAATTTGAATGAAGATTTGAAGACTTCAGTGTCATTGAAAAAGATTTTGAGATTTTGTACCTTTGTTTCCAGGTTAAGATGACAGCAGAGGAAAAAGCAGCTGCTTAACCTCTCCTAACCCACACATATAAGACTCCTCAAGAAGACATAAAAACAAATACAGATGAACAAAGGGACCCCACAATAGGGCTCAGCATTGAAGGTACGTGGAATCAGGGCATTTCCATAGTATAAGGGGGCAAAATAGCTCTCACTAAAGCACAAGCTGAGCAACTCCCTTACCCCCCACACCAACTATAGGGCCAAAGCCAGCTCACAAGAGTTAGAGCAAGTTTGGGGCACCCATTAATTCCTTGGCAGAAACCTGGGATTCCCAGGGCCTGCTCCTGAGAGCAGCAAGACTTAAGACCCCATGAGGCTAAAGAACTCACGGACAGTGAACACAAACCTTGAGCACAGGCTTAGCCAGAGATCCTGAATGCAGGCACAGACTTTGGGTAGAGATCCAGTGCAGAGGGGTGCATGACTGTGGAAGCAGTGCCCTGAGACTGTTAAATTCAGGCAGAAGAACAAGCAAGGGGACCAGCAGGAGGCTTGACCCTGAGAACAACTAGTCTGAGTCTTCAGGAGCCAAAAGAGTGCAGACAGACCCTGGGCATGAGGATAAAGCTGAGAGGGTGCTGGGCTAAAAATGGTAAGCCAGACACAGGAACCCCAGAAGAGAAAGATCAAGAAGAAATCTTGAACACTTGACAACTTTTACACAAAAAAAAATCCAAACAACAGAGCAAACAACAGAGGAGAACAAACAAGTAACCATATTGAAACCTTCCCAAAAAAATTAAAACTGGTCACAAACTATTGAAGAGTTCAAATCTGAGATTATGAGAAAGATGGAACCTATCTGGAAAGAAAATAAGAGTTTAAAAGGAAGAACTTCACAATGTGAAAGTGAGGATCAGAAATCAAATGAAATGATAAGCAAATTGAAGACCAGAAATGACCAGCTGAAAGCCTTGAAGAACCAAAGAGACCAGATTGAAAAGGAAAACCAAAAGATTAGAGCCAAAAAAGAGACTCTAAAGCAGGGGTCTCAAATGAATGGCTCTTGAGTCATATCTGGATCCACCTCCTGAAAGGCCAGTCTGGGCAGAGCCCCAGGATGTGCCCCAGGGGGCCCTTCAGCCACTGCCCCATATTCCAGCTCCTTCCCCCTCCATCCTCCTCCTTCCATAGGCATTTATGGCTTTCACAGCCAAAAAGGTTGCCAACCATTGCTCAAAAGGCTAGAACTGGGAAATTTGAAAAAGATGCCCCCAAATCAAAAGTATTGATAAGCAAATTTGAGACAAAAATCAAATAGCTGGAAAACAGGATAGACAAAATGGAAAAGGAAAATCAAATGATTATAGCAGAAAACCAGTCTCTAAAGACAAGAATTGGGCAAGTAGAAGTCAATGATCTTTTAAGACAGCAAGAACAAAGAAAGCAAAGTAAAAAGACTGATAAAATAGAAGGAAACATGAAATATCTGACTGAGAAATTAACAGATCCAAAAAAAAGGTCTAGAAGAGACAATTTGAGAATCATAGATCTTCCTGAAAAAGCAAAAATTAATAGAAATTTGGACTCCATACTAAAAGAAATTATTCAGCAAAACTACTGTGAAGTTCTTCAACAAGAAGGCAATATATACATTGAAAGGATCCATAGACCACCCTCTACACTAGACCCTGAAAAGACAACCCCCAGGAATATAATAGCCAAATTCAAGAACTTCCAAGTAAAAGAAAAAAAATTTTATAAGAAGCCAGAAAGAGAAAATTCAGATATCAAGGAGCACCAATCAGGATCACACAGGATCTGGCAGCCTCCACAATAAAAGAGTGCAAGGCTTGGAATATGATATTCAGAAAGGCAAGAGAACTGAGTCTACAACCAAGGATCACCTACCCATCAAAACTGACTATATACTTCCAAGGGAAAGTATGGGCATTCAACAAAATTGAAGATTTCCAAGTATTTGCACAGAAAAGACCAGGAATGAATGGAAAGTTCGATATTCAACCACAAAAATCAAGAGAAACATGAAAAGGTAAATAAGAAACAGAAGGGAAAGAAAGAAAACACTTACTTTTTAAATTTGCCTCTTTAAGGTCTTCTAAAAGATATAATTATATGTATTCCTATGTGGAGAAATGTTATGTGTAATTCTCTGTAGTGAATTCTATTCACTACTATACTATTCACTACTATACTATTCACTATTATAGTAATTAGAAGAATTATTCATAGGGAGAGGTTGGAGTACTAAATGGTCTAAGATGATATGGGGGGTGGGAAAGAGGGGGTGAATAGTAGAGGTCACCAAGAGAAACTTGAATGAATAAGAAAAATAGGATATTTTATTACACACAAAGAGGGCATGGGAAGAGGAAGGGACAAACACTATTATAAGAAGGAGAGGAAGAGAGCATTAAGAGGTAATATATAACCTTACTCTCAGTGTAATTAACCCTGAGAGGGAAGAGTAGCTATATACATTGGAATATAGAACTTTATCTAACCCTTCTGAGAAAGTCAGAAGGGATAAACCAAGGGGAAGAGAGGGTAGGGAGGTCAAAAAAGGGAGGGGGGGAAGGGAAGGAAATTCATTAGGATATAAAAATAAAAAGAGTGGAATAATAAGGGAGGGGGTAGAAAGGGTAGTAAATCAAGGGAGGGGACAAGGGTTACTGGTTTAAAACAAAGCACTGGTTTAAAAGGAAATAGCCTAAGAAGAAGGGGTAGAACTAGGAGAGTATACCAAAATGTTGGGAAATACACAACTGATAATTATAACTCTGAATGTGAATGGGATGAGCTCACCCATAAAATGAAAGCAAATAGTAGAGTGGATTAGAAACCATAATCATACTATATGTTATTTACAAGAAACATATATGAGGTGGGTGGACATACACAGGATTAAAGTAAAGGGTTGGAACAAAATATTTTGGGATTTAATGAGAAAAAGAAGACAGGAGTGGTGATCATGATTTCTGACATAGCCAAAGTAAAAAAAGATATGATTAAAAAAGGTCATTATATCCTGATTAAGGCAGTATAGACAATGTAGAAATAACACTGCTCAATATGTATGCACCAAATGGCATAGCATCCAAATTCCTAAAGGAGAAACAGGCAGAGCTTAAGAAGGAAATAGATAGTAAAATTGTAATAGTGGGAGACCTAATATTTCTCTTTCAGATCTAGATAAACCAAATTAAAAAAATAAATAAGAAAGAGGTAAGAGAGATGAATGGAGTCCTAGAAAATTTGATTTAATGGATATGTGGAGAAAAATAAATAGGGGCAAAAAGGAATACACCATCTTTTCAGCTGGAAATGGTACATTCACAAAGATTGACCATATAATAGGGCATAGAAACATCACAAACAAATGCAAAAGAGGAGAAATAATACTTATAACCTTCTCAAATTATAATGCAGTAAAAATAATAATTAATAAGGGCAACTGGACAGGCAAATCAAAAATTAATTGGAAATTAAATAATATGATTCTCCAAAACCAATCAGTTAAAGAAGAAATCATAGAAACAATCAACAATTTCATTGAAGAGAATGACAATGATGAGACATACTACAAAACTCTGTGGGATGCAGGCAAGGCAGTACTCAGGGGGAAATTTATATCCTTGAGTGCATATATTAACAAATTAGGGAGGGCAGAGGTTAATGAATTGGGCATGCAACTTAAAAAACTAGAAAAGGAGCAAATTAAAAATCCCCAGATGAAAACTAAATTAGAAATACTAAAAATTAAGGGAGAAATTAGTAAAATTGAAAGTAAAAGAACTATTGAAATAATGAATAAGACTAGAATCTAGTATTTTGAAAAAAGAGACAAAATAGAGAAAGTACTAATCAATCTAATAAAAAAGGAAAGAAGAAAACAATTACCAGTATCAAAGATGAAAAGGGACACCTCACCTCTAATGAAGAGGAAATTAAGACAATCAATAACAACTAATTTGCCCAATTATATGGCAATAAATATGGCAATCTAGGTGATATGGATATGTACAAAAATCTAAACTGCCTGGATTAATAGCAGAAGAAATAGAACACCTAAACAATCCCATATCTGAAAAAGAAATTGAACAAGTCATGAAAGAACTCCCTAAGAAAAAAATGGCAGGGCCTGATGGATTCATAAGTGAATTCTATCAAACATTCAAAGAACAAATATCCCCAATATTATACAAACTATTTGATATAATCAGCAAAGAAGGATTCCTACCAAATTCCTTTTATGACACAAATATGGTACTGATACCAAAGCCAGGTAGATCAAAAACAGAAAGAAAACGACAAACCAATCTCCCAAATGAATATAGATGCAAAAATCTTAAATAGAATACTAGCAAAAACACTCCTGAAAGTGATCAAGAGGATTATCCACCATGATCAGGTGGGATTTATATCAGGAATGCAAGGATGGTTCAACATTAGGAAAACCATTCACATAATTGACCATATCAACAAGCTAACAAACAAAAATCACATGATTATCTCAATAGATGCTGAAAAACCCTTTGACAAAATACAGCACCTATTCCTATTGAAAGCACTGGAAAGTATAGGAATAGAGGGACCTTTCCTAAAAATAATTAACAGTATATACCTAAAACCATCAACAAGCATCATATGCAATGGGGATATATTAGAAGCCTTCCCAGTAAGATCAGGTGTGAAACAAGGATGCCCATTTTCACCTCTATTATTTAGCATTGTACTAGAAACACTAGCAGTAGCAATTAGAGAAGAAAAAGAAATTGAAGGCATTAAAATAGGCAATGGTGAGACTAAGCTACTACTCTTTGCAGATGATATGATGGTTTACTTAAAAAATTCTAGTGAATCAACTAAAAAGCTTATAGAAATAATTGACAACTTTAGCAAAGTTGCAGGATACAAAATAAATGCACATAAATCATCAGTATTTCTATATATTTCCAACACATCACAGCAACAAGAGGTAGAAAGAGAAACACCATTTTAAATCACCGTAGACAATATAAAATACTTAGGAATCTATCTACCAAAACAAACACAGGAATTATGTGAACACAACTACAAAACAATTTCCAAAAAATTAAAACTAGATCTAAACAGTTGGAAAAACACTGACTGGTCATGGGTAGGATGAGCTAACATAATAAAAATGACCATTCTACCCAAATTAATTAATTTATTTAGTGCCATACCTATCAAACTACTAAAAAGCTTCTTTACTGAATTAGAAAAAACTAAAATAAAGTTCATTTGGAAGAACAAAAGATCAAGAATATCAAGGGAAATAATGAAAGATAAGTGAAGGAAGGGGGCCTAGCAGTACCAGATATTAAATTATAAAGCAACAGTCATCAAAACAATATGATACTGGCTAAGAGAGAGAAGGGAGGACCAGTTGAATAGGCTTGGGGTAAGTGACATCAGCAAGACAGTCAAGACGCAAAGAGCCCAACTTTTGGGACAAAAATCCACTATTTGACAAAAACTGCTGGGAAAATTATAAAGCAATAGGGGAGAGATTAGGTTTAGATCAACATCTCACACCCTACACCAAGATAAATTCAGAATGGGTGAATGACTTCAATATAAAGAGGGAAACTATAAATAAGTTAAGTGAACCCAGAATAGTATACTTGTCAGATCTCTGTAAAGGAAAGATTTTAAAACAAAACAAGAGTTAGAGAAAATTACAAAATTTAAAATAAATAATTTTGATTATACTAATTTAAAAAGCTCTTGTACAAACAAAAACAATGCAACCAAAATCAGAAGGAAAACAACAAATTGGGGGAAAAATCTATAGAACAAAAAACTCTGACAGGGGTCTATTTACTCAAATATACAAGGAGTTAAATCAATTGTTTAATAAATCAAGCCATATCCAAATTGATACATGGGCAAGGGACATGAATAGGTAATTTTCATATAAAGTAATCAAAACTATCAATAAGCACATGAGAAAGTGTTCTAAATCTCTAATAATCAGAAAAATGCAAATCAAAACAATGCTAAGGTATCAACTCATACCTAGCAGATTTGTTAAAATGACACCAGGGGAATGTAATGAATGTTGGAGGGGATGTGGCTAAATTTGGACATTAATGCATTGCTGGTGGAGTTGTGCACTGATCTAAGCATCCTGGCTGGCAATTTGGAACTCTGCTCAAAGGGCTATAAAAGATTGCCTGCTCTTTTATCCAGCCATACCATTGTTGGGTTTCTACCCCAATGAGATCCTAGATAAACAGATTTGTATGAAAATATTTATAGCCATGGTGTCTGTGGTGGCAAAAACCTGAAAATTGAGGGTATGTTCTTCAATTGGGGAATGGCTGAAAAAATTCTTTTATATGTTGGTGATGGAATATTATTGTGCTCAAAGCAATAATAAACTGGAGGAGTTCCATGTGATCTGGAAAGACCTCCAGGAATTGATGCAGAGAGAAAGGAGCAGAGCCAGAAGAACATAGTACATAGAGACTGATACATTGTGGTAAAATCGAATGTAATGGACCTCTGTACTAGCACCAATGCAATGATCCATAACAATTCTGAGGGACTTATGGAAAAGAACACTACCCACATTCGGAGGAAGAACTACAGGGGAGGAAACACAGAAAAAAAAGCAACTGCTTGAACATATGGGTTGAGGAGGACATGATTGGGGATGTCGAATCGAAACTAGCACACCAATGCAACTATCAACAATATATGTGGACAGGTGTTTTCTACAATGAAACTTCAGAAGAGTTGCCTTAGAAACTGACTGACAGATGAGTATTTAACTTCTCTTCTAAGAATAAGTGCATCCCAGTTTGATCCAAATTATTAGAAACTTAGCAGTCACAGTTTCATTCATTACATTCTCCTTCATATCTTTCAGTCATTAATAAGGCTTAGTATCAGAAAAATACAAGAATTTTGTAAAATATATCATTCTTATTTTTTTTATGAGTTATATTGGCCCACCTAGTTTGTTTCCTTTCCTTTGGCCCCCTCTTTAAAAAGTTTGCCTATCACTGCTTTAGAGAAAAAATATAAAATATCTGATGTGAAAATACGTTTAAGTCTCCCCTTGCCAATTTTTAACTAAACAAATCAAGAACTTTAAGTTCTTGCTTTCTGTATGGGTGAGCCTTTTAGACATTCGTGCTTCCAGATCAGTTTTGGTGAGTAAACCAGATTCCAAATGAAGTTCTATTGGCTCTCTAAATTAAGTACACATATCAGGAACACCTCTTAAAGCTCCAACAGCTTTCCCCTAGAATCGTATCTTTGGGACCCCTATCAGTAGAATATTTTTTCCCTTTATTGCATGATTCCCCTATAAATTCTTTAGGGAGAGACTATTATGTAAACTTAAAGCCACAATAACATGCTCTCAAGATGGTGCTATGACACTAGATTGCCTGAGGGAATCTTTAAATTTGCTACCTGTTCTTCTCTCAGGCAGTCAGGACATGAAAGAGCTTTCCACCTTTGAAATACCAGCTGATATACTTGAATCTCTCTAAGCCACAATTTCTTCCAATATAGGTCTACTTAAATCAGTTCTTCCTTTACAAATTAAAACAAAATGAGGCCCAGCTTTTTCCATTTTTCAGTATCCCCTATCAAAAGAGATAGGTGTTGGATTTACTCAAGTAATAAATTCATTAATCAAGGAAGGAATTCCATGCAAATCTGAATATAATACATATATTTATGTATTAAAAGGTCAAAATTAAGCCAGATGGAAAAAATGTATATCGATTTGAAAAATATTGAAGGGTTGTAAAAAATCATGTCATAAAAAGACATCCTGTGTTTCAAGCCCAGCCACAATTATCTGCTCTATTCCTAGCACATCTACATATTTCACTGTAGTAGACTTGTACTCAGCATTCTTCTCAATTCCAATTCATGAAAATTCCAGGAATATATTTGCCTTCACCTTGAAAGATTCTGTGAAAAGGGAATTATTTTTTCTCTTTGTGTATTCTGAGCTTACACTTGTGAAAAGGAATCCTTTATTCTCTTTGTCTATTTTTAGTTAACACTTGGTTAACAGTAACTTAAGTAAACTAGTTAGTACTTCATTAGATTGTGAAGAGAAGGCAGGATTAACTCTACTTTGTCTACTTTTGAATTGAATCAACAAAAGCTTGAACACCCTACTTAGCACTAGGTGTAGGAGTTCTCCACCCTATCAACTCAGTCAGCCAGGAAATGAAAATTCCCACCTCAATCAGCCAGGAATCTGTTAACTCTTTTAATGAGTATTCACATCTCCAGAAGGTGAGAATTGGTACCCACAAACACTGTCCCCAGGGCAGTGCTGGGCAATTTGGAAGTTGTGATTGGCCCTTGTGAAAAAGGTAAGGGACAAAAAGCCACTATAAAAGGCCCTGAATTTCTGGGTCTAGGAAAGTGTACTTCAAGATGGATGTCAGCTTTATCAAGAAAGTCAGTCTCAGGAGATAACTTCAGCTTGAGTCATTTGACTCTTTTTGGACCTTCCTTTTGGAGGGAACTTGGATGAGTGGAGAACTGGCTTTCCCGTCCTGTTTTCTGGAGAGAGTTTAATTCTGGTTGAAGGTCAACAAGTCCTGGCTGAGTTGAACACTGAAGCAATATTTAGTTAGATAGGCTAATGTCTTCTCTACCATTCTGTATTTCTCTTTCACTCTTTCCACCTCTTTTGTAAATAAAAGCTATTAAAGTCATTTCAACTTTGAACAATAATACTTTGAATTGGTGACCACAATTATTATTTATAATTTTCATATATTTTAGTGAAACCATTAATTTTTAATCCTTATAGTTCTCAAAGGACTTGGAGCCAGCTGCCACAAGGGTTTCCGGACAGTCTTATTTAGTTCTAACAAATTTTCAGTCAGGATTTAGAAAATAATAAATTTAAGAATAGCTGTTTGATACATTATGTAGACAATTTGCTTTTGGACTCAACAAATGCCACAGCATGCCAAGAAGACAGCAAACGTCTTCTTTTAGAACTACATAAATTTTGACTAGTGTGTAAATAGAATTAGCTCAAGCCCATTCATAGATAAAACTCTAGCCACCAGAGATAATGTCATCCCCACCTCCCTTAGTGGGGAGGAGAGATGAGTTACCCACATGTGACAATAAGTCACAAATCAAGAACAAAGGACTGCCATTTGGGCAGTCCAAATCAGTGTAGGGGCTGCCATTTGTCCACTTGAATTAGAGGTGGACCCACAGGAAGTGACAAAAGACACTATCTCTTCAAGTATGTTGGCAACTTCCTGTTGAGGGGGTTCCTGCTTTGAAGTTGGTTCTGAAGGATCTCAGCTGAGACCTCAGGCAGCTTCTCCTCTGAATTGTCACATGCGTAAGTTAGGCTGACTTCCTTGGCCTACCTTGTTGTTTCTTCTACCAGGGCCTCAAGCTGGCCCAAGTCAGCCTCTCCCTCTCTCTATTTCCTTAACTTCTACCTTTCTAATTGTAAATAACTACCTTAAAACCTGTCTTGGGTCTATTTAATTATGGTTTCAATCTGAATTATTAATTCCTGGAGGCCACACATTAAATATATATCTATATATATATATATATATCTAATTTATCCAATGATTACACTAGTCATAGTGGATCAGCTGTCCGGATGGCTAGAAGCATTCCCTAGTGCCTGAGCCACAGTAGCTTTTGTTGTAAAGGTGTTCTTAAAGGAGATTATTTCTCCTTTTGGCCTGTCACCAGGTATTGATTCAGACAAGGAAACTAGTTTCCAAAAATTGAAAAGGACTATTCTATTCATTGGTCTCACATAAAATGAGTACCTTCTATTGACACAGGTTGACTGCATTCTGTCACATACACTGGAGAGAAAAGTCCATAGACAATTTAGATACCATTTTGGCTGACACATTGAATTCCTGAATTTTTTTTGCTTTTCTTTTCATTTTCAATAGAATATTTAATTTTTTCCTCTCTAATTTCTTATACTTAAAGTACATATAATCAATATTAATCTTTTTTTTATTTTATAATAGAACAAGTTTACAATATCCATTAACTCTAATATCAGTGCATACCCTAAAGCTTTCGACTATGGAAACCTGCCATTGATTATTAAATATTGTGGGACTTTGATTAATAATTATGTCTATTTCTAGGAGAAGGGATCACAAAAGAACAGCTGTACAGTGCCAACAAACAGAAGGTCAAGGAGACCAGCAATCCTTGTTGGCTTGATAAGATTCATACCAAGACAGAGGACTTGTTTGAGGTTTGAGGTAGTGGCTGTTTGACATACTTCAAATGCAGATCTTCCCAGTGCCACATTCCGACACATACCTTAGTTTGGCTGCCATTTTGGCTCCACTATCCATGAGAGTGAAGGTAAAATCAGACCAGGGAATCACTACTTCTCTTTAACATTAAAATCTAGTCTTTTTTTCTCTTTCTCTTATGCTATGACAACTTTCTGTAGTCCTGGCTGCCAGTGGGTAAGTGCAATATTACTGCATTTGTTCTACAAACTTAAGGAATAGAAATCACTTTAATTGGTCCTTGATTTAAGAACTTGTTATGGATTTATTCTTGTTTATTCAGAAATTTTTATATACATATATTTTATATTTTGGTTTTGATTCTGATTTTTTCTCACAAAGTTTATTTTTTCTTCTACATATTTTTCTTTACTTTTTTATATTTTTGGTTTTTCTTTTGACACTGGACTCATACTCCATAACTCAACCATGTATCCTGAATTAATCAGGGTTTTGTTCAATACCCTCCTCAGGGGGCATCACTTAATGTTTATAAAATTAAAGACAAATTTTTTTGAGAAAATTTTCAAGAAAGTAAGCTCACTAACTCCCCAAATCAAGAAAGTGAACTGTTTGGAGAAAGTGCCATAAAGAAAATTGCACTGCATCAGATGATCCAGAATCAACTTTGGGATGCAATTGATTGAACTGAAGGGGGTTGAACACCTTTATTCTGAATGTAAACTCTTCTGCCAAAGGAGACTGCTCCCTAATTGGCTTTTTGTTAATGTGCCCAGCAAACATTGATTTTACTCTCTCTATTCTATTTCCCTCTTATCTCCAACTATTGTAGTTTCCCTTTAGAAAGTGCAATATTGTATACACCTTGGAATGGGGAAACTAAGACATTAGCATCCAGGTTGTCAGGCTTTCTCTAAAGACCTGAGAGTTCCATAATGGAATGAAGCTGGGGTTTTGAAAAGAGTAGTTAGTTTGACCAAGCTGGAGGGAAAGGAGAATTTTTGGCTGTGTGGTCCAGCTTTGCCAAATATCTAATAAGCTGACAGTGTGGGATATCACTGAGAAGAAGATACTCCAAGCAACTATCATGGCCTATGTTGAGGAAAGGACTGGATTATCTGTTGATGGACAGCAGATTTATCTACCTTACTCCATAGAACAGGTTTTGGATTGACTGTCTGTATATTAGACTTATTCCTGGTTCTTGGGACATCTATGGTCATCTTGGAGCATCACTGACCAAGTGCAGTGAGAATCCCTCCTCTCCAGCCTATTCTAGTTAGGGTTTAGCTTAGTTTAAAACTTAGTTTAGTTAAACCATTAGGGCTGTTCCTTAGTATAGAAAAACCCCTCTCCCCACTTCCTTATTTAATACCAATAAACCCAGTTTTTTAGTACTTCCTGTCTTCTCTAAGCCATAAAGAACCCATTTCATTGGTTTTTCCCTAGATGGTAGATTGTCAGTTGCTTGACCAATTGTTATCCCAAAACCTCACATCCCCATTTGGTTTCCCTGTGTTTATCTGTCAGTCTTTCCCTTGTGAGGTGTGAGAGTGTCCCCAGTTTGTCTAACATCTAGTTATTCTCCTATTCCCAGCATTATCCTGTCAGTTTGGTACCAGTAACAGTGGAAGCTAAGTCAGGTAGACAGGAAGTTAACTCTTTGAGAGTTAGACACACACTGGAAGTCAGGGGGAAGTGAACATTCTGTGAGGGGATATAGCTATTGGCTGTGAACTGAAAATTCCAAGGGAGTGGTGAACCACTCAGAACTGTATACTCCCTACCCACATTCATTGATAAAATCCCTAAGTGCAGCCAATTTTCTATCAAGGCTTAACTATCCAGAGAGAAAGGTTTTTTTTTTTTTCTCCATTTATTTTCTGGATTGCTTTTTTTTCTCCTGATTTTTTTCTTTTGGTGTTTTTATTGTTCTTGGTCTATGGTATTATTACTGCTTTTGTATGATTACTGTTCTGTGTATTAATTATTTGTGTAGCAGTGGAGTTCAATACCACTAGTGCACTGTTATCACATTTGTGGAGTTTAATACCAAGTGTGACACAAACAACAATAGAGTATATAGTGGATAATTGTGTACTGCTGTTATGGAATGTGCTATGGGGTACTCTTTATTTTTCATTAAAAGGTATCCCAAAATATCTAAAAGTGTGGCTTAATTTTGAAAGGATAAGGCCAATATCTGAAGTAACTTTGTTGGATATGGTAGCACACATACCAGTGGTGCTTCTTTGTGAATGTATAATATATAGTATGCATTGGCTATTAAAATGTATGTTATATACCATTAGAATGCTGGTAAATTGGTGGTGCAGAGTCAGAATTGAAATTAATATTATGGTTGATGCAGATACAGATCGACAACATGGAAGAATACATGAAACAGGATAGATTGCAGGACACTGGCTTTGGTCTGACACAGCATTTATAGGAGAATACAATGAATGATACTATTAAGTCTTCTTGTACTAGGGCAAAAAAAAGAATGGAAAGCCCAGGATAATGGTGATATCCCTGTTAATTTGTTTCCACTTAGAGATTTACCAATTGTATGTGATGATGGAGTTTTCCACATAAAACAACATATAAGATTAAAGGCAGAATAAGTGGAAATAATTTAGAGAAATATCTCTAATTACCATAAGGACTCAGGAAGATTTATAAAGAATATTGGATCCTTTATTAAGATGTATGATCCATATTTTTCAGATGTGGTATATCTTGGGAAAAGTTATGTCTAGACATGGTAGAGCAAAGATTGTGGAAGAAACTAGAACTACAGATGGATTAACACCTTGCTCTGAGAATTGGGAAGAGATGCAACTAAATTTGGTACCAGTATTCAGGACTCAAAAACAAGCTAGAAAGGCTATATTAAAAGTGCTAGAGCACAATGCTTGGTCAGGTAGTCAGGGCATCATTCCTTGACTGGATAAAAGTGGTTGAATTAAACCTAGGCCTGGATATTAGACAGGATACCACCATTGACCACATGAAATGTCTATTTGTAAAGAATGTTGTCCCCCAGTTTAAAAGTCTTTAAAAGTTAATTGTCTTTCAGGACATTTGTCCTGACTGGGAGCTATTTAGCTTGGATGAATTGAAGAGAAAGGCGACATATGTCTTTGCACAAGAGAGGGATAAAACCTGTGATGAGAAAGATGTATTGATTGAAGATCTCAGGAAGCAGCTAAGAGAGGCAAATACTAAAACCAAAGAAAAGGAAATAGATAACATCAAAACACTAGCTGCTCTCAAAGCTTCAGAGAAAGAATGCAAGTTATAAGAGTAATATATATATATATATATTTATATATATATATATATCTCCAAAAGGAGGCAGGAAAAATTTATAACCTTTTTAAATTTAAATTTAAAATTTAGCACCTTTTTACTTAAGTTTTGAGTTCTAAATTATCTCTCTCCATTAACCATTGTTCCAAATTCCTTGGCCTTAGTTTTATTCTGATGTTACTGTTTTAGCTTCTATGTTGGAAACTTTCTCCAAATCTCCAAATAGTATGGAACCATGTGTCTGTAACTATTGGAGACCAAATCTATGACCTTCTCGTGGATACAGGAGTGAGTAAATCAGTTTTGCAAAGTTTTCTGAGAATTGTAGAGCTGTTGGTACAATGGATGTGGTTGGTGCTGCAAGCATAACCCAGAAAGTAGATAATTTACAACCAAAAATGATAACCTTTGGACTTCTTTCCATGGAGCTTTCTTTTATATGCAAGGACGTCCAATGAATCTTTTAGGAAGGACTTTGCCATATAAATTAAGGGCTACTATCCAATGTACAGAATCTGGTGATATTTCTTTACATTCCCCAGAGGAATCTTTGAAGGCCTTTACATTGTTTTTCTTAGATTCCAATAGTACAGTGCATGACTTAGGTACTATCTATTCAATACTTGAGGATATACCTAAATATTTGTGGTCAAAATCATCCACAGATATAAGGTTGTTAAAATCAGCTACTCCAGTCAGGGTGAGGCCAAAGGAAGGACCAGTTCCTTGTGTCCCTCAATATTCCTTGACTAAGGAAGCAGTAGATGATATAAGACAAATTATTGAGTCCCTGATCCAACAAGGGATAATTATATACCATGCTTTTCTGAGTTTAATACACAAATTTTGCCTATAAAGAAGCCAAAATTTGATCAAGATCTAAGAGTTATAAATGATTATGTCATCAACACTCATCCGGTTGTTCCAAGTCAAGCTGCTATACTTCCTTCCATTCCAAGTCAGGCTAGATGTTTCACTGTGGTAGATTTATACTTTGCATTTTTCTCTATAATGATCCAGGAGGATTCTCAAAAGATCTTTGTTTTTCACTTGGGAGAAAACCCAGGGGACCTGGACTTGTCTTCCACAGAAGTATACAGACTCACCCAGCCAGTTTTCTCAAATTCTGAATCAAGATCTAAAAACGATTAAGTTTAAGGAGAGTAAATTGGTGCATTTTGTGGATGATATTCTTTTAGCATTCCCAAATGCAACGGTGTGTCTTGGGGATAGCAAGATTCTTTTGATTGAATTATATAAACAAGAGCATAAAATCTCCAAGGCAAAATTACAATGGTTTTTGCCTTGTGTGCAATATCTTGGATTTGTGTTGTCAGAGGGTTCCAGAAGTATCACTCAAAAGAGAATTGCTAACATACAGAAATTGAATGCACCTAAAACTAAAAAACAATTTAGAGCTATTCTTATAACTACTGGTTTCTATAGACAAAGGATTCCTGGATATAGTGAGATCACTA
>NC_058131.1:184771253-184786439 GCF_016433145.1 Gracilinanus agilis | reverse complement strand
ATATATACATATACATATATATATATATATATATATATATATATATAGCTTACAATCAGTGACACACTGTGTCAGCCAAGGAGAGGTAGAATACAAAAGTTTCTCACCCCAAAATTAGATCCATTTCCTTTTTAACTTGGTCATGATCCACAGTGAATACAAATGATTTTCACCAAGTAACAGCTTTATAAAACAGTAGTACAGCAGGTAATGCAATTCAAGGAAATACCAAAATTCACAAAAAGCACATTAAATTCTCTAAAGGTTACAAATACAAGTTTTGTCCAACTTGTTTATGGCCTTTTATAATGATATTGTCTCAGGTTCATGCATAGGACTACATAAATAGATGGTGCAACAGAATATATAACTAATAGCTAAAGCACAGTAAAAGAAAGTTACATAGTATAGCAGAATATTATAGATTAACTTAATATATAAACTTAAAAATAAAATTAAATCTTAAAACAAAAAATCAACAAATACAATAAGAGTGCTAGGATACAGTCACTCATTATCTTTAGAAGGTATTCTCTTTACATGTGAGCAATGGATTCAAGAATCCTTTTTTCTAATTTTGATAGCTGTTGGTGTGGTTAACAGGACTTGGAATGAACCATCCTCTGCAGGTTGAGTTCCCCAAGTGAGCTGGATATTCCTTATTATACCTGGGTGCAAGTCATGGAGCAATAAGTCTAAGTTCCTGCTTGTACAGAAGATCCAGATTCATGGAGTTCTTGCAATTTTATTTGCAAATCCTGTATATATGAGGCAATAGATGTATCTTCCCCTAGTAATAATGTATATGCAGGAGAGAAAGGCTTAGCCTTTATTGGGGGATGTCCAAAAAGCATTTCAAATGGTGAGATATGTAGAGTAACTCTGGTCCTGTTCTAAGATAAAATAGGGCCAAAGGGAGATTTTCAGGCCATTTTAAAAGAGTCTCAGTGCACATTTTGCCAATCATAGTTTTAAGATCTCTATTCATTCTCTCAACTTGGCCTTTGCACTGGGGATGGAATGCTCCATGGAATTTAGGAGTTATCCCCAAACAAGAATAAATTTGAGACAAAATGGAATCGGTAATATGAGTTCCTCTGTCTGATTCAGTTTGTACTAGCAGGCTAAAGTGAGGAATAATCTCTTTTAAAAGCACCTTGGCAACAAAGGCCACTGTGGTTTGAGCAATAGGAAATGCTTCAGGCCATCTGGTCACCTGATCTACTATGACCAGGCAAAATTTATATTGTCCAGCTTTTTAAATAGTGATAAAATCAATTTGCAGTTGTTCAAAAGATGTGTAAGCCAGAAGAACCCCATCAAAACTTTGCCATGAAAGGTGTACTGATTAAATGCTTGGAAGGTAGGCAGGTTATACACACTTTAGAAGCTATGGTAATTATGCCAGGGGCTATCCATACTCTCTTAACAGAGTCCACAATGCCCTGGGCACAAAAATGACCATTTTTGTGAATGGATTGGCAAATTTGTTGATAAAAACTTCCAGGGAGTAGGGGTTTTCCTTCAGATGATACCCATACTCCATTCATCAATTTTGATTTAAATTTATGCTTCCATTTTTCCACTTCCTTTTCACTATAAGAAAGGGACACATTTAAGTCATCATTAGTTGGCAATGTTAAAATTAACTCAGGCCCTTTTAAGGCAGCTATCTTTGCAGCAGTATCTACCCAGTCATTCACCCCAGAGACAGGGTCAGTGCCACCTATATGGGCAGAGCAATGAACTACAAGTAGGGTTTCATGAAGCTGAAGGCAGAAAGCACTTTATTAATAATTTCTGCATTTGCTATACATTTTCCAGCTGATGTTAAAAATCCCCTTTAAAGCCAAGGCATGCCCATTGTATGACATATTCCAAATGCTTATCTAAATTCTATGTAAAATGTTGCCTTCTTATCTTTGGTAATTATACAGGTATGTTTTAGAGCTTTCAGTTCTGCACCCTGAGAACTTATATTTGAGGGCAGTGAAGCTGACCACACAGTGGGAAATTCAGTGACGGCAGCAGCTCCTGTGAAGCATATGCCATCCATCATGAAAGAAGAACTATCAGTGAATAATACCACATCTAGATTGTTTAAAGGAGTGTCCAGTAGATAATTTTGAGGTTTTTCAGCTTTAAAAGGGAATTCTTTGTTCTCTTTTAGTTTATACTTGTGAAAAGAAATCTCTTGTTCTCTTTGCCTAGTTGGAGCTAACACTTTGGTTAATAATAACTTAAGTATCTCTACTTAGTACCTCACTAGACTGAAGACAGGATTGAGTTGTCTACTTTTTAAATTGACTCAACAAAAGATTGAACACTCTACTTAGTGCTAGTGTAAGGGAGAAAAGGGAGTTTTTGTTTGAATATATTAAAAGGTTAGGTTGCCAGGGAATTGAATAATTATCAATTCCCGATTAAAGAAAAACTTCAAGTCAAAGTGACTTTTATGGAAGTTTATTTACAAATGAGAAAAGAGAGATAAAGTAAGAAATGTAGAGAGAGGATAAGGTAAGATAATTAACCTGACAAACTAAATAATTCCCTTAGGTACCTGGTTTAACCTAAGGAGATCTAACTAGACCTCAATTGGAAAAAGGATAAGCCTTGAGCCAAGGGCTGAGGCCTGAAGGCTCCAGAGGTATATGAAGCAAAAGCTTCAGTCATAGAGTCTGTTTTGGAAGGGGAGTTCCTTAAGAGAAATTCAGGAAGATTTAATCTTTACACTCATCATGTGGAATTTCAAAGGGAAGAACAGTCTCACCAAGATCTTTAGTTCCCAGGTCCAGGTCACAAACCAGAGCTCTCAGTTCACTGAACTCTCTTTTTAAAGGGGCCTCTTTTGCGTTACTTCCTGTTCTTTTCTCTTAGTTTATGTGTCCATTCACAATAGACGCTTTTCTTAGGAAGGCCAAGGAGGCAGTCAGTAAATTCTTATTTGTCAGTCACTCTAGCATATGTGAGTCACAGACCACCAAACTTGTGAATTAAGTGGAGATGTTTTCACCTTTGGTAATTAAATCTAAAAATGGGTAGGGTAGGTTTAGTCTCATTATCACACTAGGTAAGAAGCCAGCAAGATACTTGGAGAGCTCCAACTTTTTTTTTTAAACTTAATATGTCAGAGACTTGTTAATTCTTTTAAGAGTTCACACAGGAGTTCATACCCTCAGAAATTGTTCAATCAAGAAACTGAACCTTTATGATGAATATTGAAATAAGCAAGTTGTTTTACTTATGATGATAAATTAATAAAACATCTGTCTCTGTCAGGCCTCAGACCTGAAAATGTTATTAATGCTATCTGAATAAATTCCTTATGAAACTAGGTTTATTAATCAGATTTTAACCAGGGAAAGAGAAGGAGAGTCAAAGGATGGCCCTAAATTTGTTTTTTAGAAAATTTTCCCATGGATACATGATTCATGTCCTTTCTCTCCCCTCCACCTCCCCCAACTCCCTGTTCCTGATGCACATTTCTACTGTGTTTTACATGTGTCATTGATCAAGAACTATTTCCATATTATTGATAGTTGCACTGGGGTTGTCATTTAGAGTCTACATCCCAAATCATATCCACATCAAACCATGTATTCAAGCAGTTGTTTTTCTTCTGTGTTTCTACTCCCACAGTCCTTCCTCTGAATATAAATAGCATTCTTTCTCACAAGTCCCTCAGAATTGTCCTGGATCATTGCACTGATGCTAGTGGAGAAGTCCATTACATTTGATTGAACCACAGTGTATCAGTCTCTGTGTATTATGTTCTCCTGGTTCTGCTTTTTTCAGTCTGCATCAATTCCTGGAGGTCATTCCAGTTCACATGGAATTCCTTCAGTTCATTATTCCTTTGAGCACAATAGCATTCCATCAACAACAAATACCACAATTTGTTCAGCCATTCCCCAATTGAAGGGCATTTCCTGGTTTTCCAGGTTTTTGCCACTACAAAGAGTGTGGCTATAAATATTTTTACATATGTCTTTTTCCTTATGATCATTTTGGTGTGTCAGCCCAGCAGTGGTATGGCTGGATCAAATGGCAGACAGTCTGTTAGCACCCCTTGGGCATAGTTCCAAATTGCCATCCAGAATAGTTGGATCAATTCACAACTCCACAAGCAATGCATTAATGTACCAATTTTGTCACATCCCCTCCAACATTTATTACTTTCTTTTACTGACATGTTAGTTAATCTGCAAGGTATGAGGTGGTACCTCAGAGTTGTTTTGATTTTGATTTCTGTAATTATAAGAGATTTAGAACACTTTTTCATGTGCTTATTGATAGTTTTGATTTCTTTATCTGAAAATTGTCTATTCATATCTCTTGGCCATTTGTCAATTGGAGAATGGCTTGATTTTTCATACAATTGTTTTAACTCCTTATATATTTGAGTAATTAGACTTTTGTCAGAGTTTTTTGTTATAAAGATTTATTCTCAATTTGTTGATTCCATTCTAATTGTGGTTGCATTGGTTTTGTTTGTCCAAAACCTTTTTAATGTAATGTAATTAAAATGATTTATTTTACACTTCGTAATTTTTTATAACTCTTGCTTAGTTTTAAAATCTTTTCTTTGCCAGAAATCTGACAAGTATACTATTCTGTATTGACCTAATTTACTTATAGTTTCCTTCTTTATATTCATGTCATTCACCCATTCTGAATTTATCTTAGTATAGCGTGTTCAATGTTGATCTAGACCCAATCTCTTCCATATTGTTTTCCAATTTTTCCAGCAGTTTTTGTCTCAAAGCTGGCTTCTTTGGGTTTATCATAGACTGTCTTGCTAAGGCCACTTTCCCCAGTTTATTTCACTGATCCTCCCTTGTGTCTCTTAGCCAGTACCATATTGTTTTGATGAACATTGCTTTATAGTATAGTTTAATATCTGGTACTGCTTCATTTTTTTCATTATTTTCCTGGATATTCTTGATCTTTTGTTCTTCCAAATGAAGTTTGTTATAGTTTTTTTCTAAATAAGTAAAAAAGTTTCTTGGTAGTTTGATAGGTATGGGCCTAAGTACGTAAATTAATTTGGGTAGAATGGTCATTTTTGTTTATTTAATTTTTATATTATTTTATATGTTTATTTTATTCATTTATATATTTATAATTATTTATATTATTTAATTTTCATAAATACATATTATTCATTTAATATTTATTTAATTCTAAATTTCTTAATCTCCTCCTCCAAAAGCTAATAGATTCTTATGAATCTTTCTTCTGTTTCTTGATACTATCTGCAAATTATTCTGACTACCTTTCCCCAAAATTCCCTAATCTAGCTTTCCTGACTAATGGCCTCTCCCAAAATAATATTGGTAATGGAATAAAGTTCAGATAAAGTTGAAAAGGAGGTGACAGAATGGTTAAGTTACCTAGAGCCTCCAGTTGAAATGCTGAAGGTTTCGTTGAGGTCAGGCAGGTATCAGGAAAATAATATTTCTCAAATAGGAACTCAGGAACATAGATGATAAACCAAGATAGAGATCTGTTGGAAATTCTCTGTCAGGAGACCAGATATCTGAGTTGAGGGACTTCCACTGCACGGTCCAAACACTTTCACACCAGAAAGACCATTACCTCATAGGAAGTTTACTCTCCATGTTCCAAAAGGAAACAGGAACAAGAGAGCCCCCTCCAGTCCCTGGTCCTTCATTGTATCCCTTCCTAATATTCAGTAGAATGCTTCTCTTTGCATTCCAACCAAGAGCCAGCCAGATAACAAACTTCTATATTTACAAAACTTTTCTTTCCTGCTTCTCTATATTTCTACAGTATTCACCCCTCAAGAAGGTGAGAATTGGATCCCCAAAACACTGCCCCTTGGGCAAGGCTAGACAATTCGGAAGCTGTGATTGGTACCTGTGAAAAGGGAAGAGACAAAACCCCATTATAAAAGGTCCTGAATTCCTGGGGCTAGGGAAGGAAGTTGATTCCAAGAAGGAAGTCAGCTTCAAGAAGGAATTGGACTTCCAGAGGGAAATCAGCTTCAAGTAGAAGGTCTGCTCAAGGAAGAAAGTCAGCCTCAAGAATCACCTTCAGCTCGATTCATTGTCTTGACTTGCCTCTTGGAGGGAACTTGGGTGAGTGGATAGCTGGCTTTCTCTCCCTGTCTTCTGGAGAAAGTTTAATTCCTCTTGATGGTCAACAACTCCTGGCTAAGTCTAGTGCCAGGTTAATATTTAGAGAGGCTATTGTCTTCTTTAACCTTTTGTATTTCTCTACTTTCACTCTTTCCACCTCTTTTGCAAATAAAGCTATTAAAGTCATTTCAACTTTGAGCAATAATACTTTAAAATAGGCAACACCACTATTTTTATAGTCTTCATATATTTTAGCCAAACAATTAAAATTTAATCCTTACATAACCATGAACACTGAAGATTCACAACTGTGCAAATGTTCTCCTGAGACTGGTAAATCATGAAGCAAAGTTGCAGGATTTAGAAATGCACAGTGTTTTAAGGTAATTCTCATTATCTAACAAGGTTACCTCATACCTTGTAATTCTTTGATCAGAAAATACCTGTGTTCTATGTCTTAGCAACAATGTTTTGACTACATATGGCCACATTATGGTTAAAGGGCATCCCGAGACTAAATCAGCAGTTTTAGGTACTAATAAAGCTGTGGCAGCTACACCTCTAAGACATGGTGGTGCTTCTGAAACTACTGGATTCAGCTGGGCTAAATAATAAGTAACTGGGCACTGTGTAGGTCCCAAAGTTCGAATTTAAACACCTGAAGCTACCCCTCTCTGTTCATATACATACAAAATAAATGGCTTTTTGGCAGGGGCAGACAAGATAGCCTGTTTTAATTTTGAAAGAGCTGACAGGTGTCTGCTTCTAATTTAAGTGGTTCCAGGACTGAATTTTTTCAGTGCTATAAGGGGTTTAGTTATTTCTCCATAGCAAGGGATCTACTGCCTACAAAACCCTGTTTCTCTAAGAATTTCTTTCAACTGTTTCTTAGTGGAGGGTGTGCACAATTTTTTAATATCTTCAGTGAGCTTATGGGAAAGGGAGCACACACCAGTAGTTAAAATAGACCCTAAATATTTTACTTTGTGAAGACACCACTGAACTTTTGCCTTGGAGACCTTGTGGCCTCTCTTATGTAGCTCTAAAAGGAGTTGTTTACTAACTTCTTGGCACACTGTGGCATTTGGTGAGGCCAAGAGCATATCATCCACATATTGAATTAAATGGGTAAGCTTAAATTTAATATTATCTGTATTGTCAGTCAAAAGTTGTAAGAACAATATAGGGTTGTCCATGAACCCTTGGTGGGGCAGACTCAGGTCTACTAGGAATCTTTCCAAGTGGAGGCAAATATATTCCTGGTATTCTCATGAATTGGTATTGAGAAGAATGCTGAGCACAAGTCTACTACAGTAAAGTATGTAGCTGTGCTAGGAATAAAGGAGATAATTGCGTTTGGTTTTGGAACCACAGGACGTTTCTTTATGACATGATTATTCACAGCTCTTAAATCTTGGACTAATCCATACATAGTTTTTCCATTGAGGCCTATTTTTGGCTTTCTTGCAGGTAGGATGGGTGTGTTATATTCAGATTTACATGGAATTATTATGCCTTGCACAATTAATGAATTTATCCCTGGGATAATTCCCCTTGGTTGCTTCTTTTGATAGAGGGTACTGAGGAATAGGAGTTGGACCAGCTTTTGTCCATATTTGAACAGGAACAGCTGACTTAAGTAGCCAATGTCAGAAGAGTATGTGGCCCAGTGAGACTCAGGTTTATCAGCTGGTATTTAAAAAATGGGAGAATCTTTCATCTCCTGACTGAAAGAAGTAGAGGGAAGCAAATTTAAGGACTCTTTAGGCAATTCTAGTGACATAGAGCCACCAGGAGAGTAAGTTACTGTGGATCTAAGCTTGCATAAAAATCCTTCCCTAGCAGATTTACTGGGGAGTGTGAGAATAAAATTGAATGAATACTCCTAATGTTTTAATTTAAAGGATTTAATAATTACAAAAATGAGAGAGAAAGGGATTCCTTCAGCCAAGTGAGCAAAGCACAGAGACAGAGACCCATACCTGCCATGCTTTACCAAAGCAAAGCCCAAAAAGAACCCTGCTGATTAGGTTCCAGCCAAATTTATCACTCAAATGTAACAAAGGCATTGTCTAATTCCCAAAATTTTTACAAAGAACATCCCTCAGTCCCAGGTCTGATGGCTCCGAAATAGGACTCCAAGCCCAGGAATCCAGTGAACAGCAGCGTTTCCCCTCTCACCCCTCATTGTCCCTTCTGCCACAGTCCCCAGGAACAACTCCGGCCCTGTCAGGGTAGCCACTCTGACCCCACCTTGGCTGCCACATCCGCAATCAGGAAAGACCAGGAAAAGAAAGTTCTCTCTACAAAAGTTCTTGGCATTGACAAATGGTCCAACTTCAGAAATGGATATGATTTTATCAGTTGAAAGAAGATGTATTTGTACATCAGATGGCCATTAAGAAAATAATTCACGGATATATCTGCAGAGTGTAGTGTGGGTGATGGAGAAATTGTAGAGTTTGAAGTGGTTGACAGAAAGAAAGGGGCAGAAGCAGCCAGTGTAACTGCACAGACAGAGTTTGAATAGAAGGTAGCCTATATGCTGCAGATTCACACTGTTAAAGACATTGTTATTATGGATGGCTTCCTGGATCTTCTCGTAGTGGTGATGAGATGGGGCACATGAAGGATGTAGTCTCAGAAAAAGTTTAACTTCAGTCATTATCAGTACACCGAAATCCTAAATATCACCCACAATATTGAAGGAGTCCTCCTTGACCACATACAGTCTTTCCTGTCAGAGAGGCAGAAGACAGGAGAATCAGCATGAGGCTGGTGGCCATAAACTGCCAGGGTTAAAAGGGCCTGTACAACTGCTGGCACCTACCTTGCCCTCCAAATGGTCCTTGCCACAATGATGAAGAGGTGGCTGAAGCATCAACAAAAATCTTGCTCCAACCACTCAGCCCAGCAGCGCTGAGTGAGGTCTGGCTCTGAGAGGCACCTTTTCCATTACAGGTGTGCTAAAATAACACCAGAAAAAGAAAGTTTAACTTTATCAACACCAAAGAAACATTCAAGCAATAAACTAAGAATGAGCTTTGAGATCAGAAGTTTTTTATTCTTAAATTAAAAACATGAGAAGAAAAACTCTTACCAATACACCTGCACAAAATATAAGAGAAACAAATGAAATAGCCTCTTCAATTTCAGCAGCAACTGGTTTTTCTCTGGCTTTGCCATTTTGCTATTATGAATTGAAAGAGAAAGTTTTGGCACCAATTCTAAAGGGAAGAACCCCAACCAAAGGAATTATAGTAAATGCTTTGTTTTTATTTTGATGCTGGTGCTAAACCTTCCCAGATGTGGTTTAATTTTTTTTCTTTTGCCAGTCCTATATTCTCAGGATTAGGAGAGGAGAAATTTCCTGCTTTACACTATGTGACAACTGAGTGACCTTCCTCAGAAATAAATTTTACCCTTTGAGGGAAAAAAAGAAAAAAAGAAAAATAAATAAATTAGGAGTGACCTCCCATTGTCCCAGAGTCTTATCCTTCTGGCTTTTCTTCCTTCAGGCTAAAAATGACCCTTTTATACACCTAAATGAATACTATCCTAATAAGCTCTATAGACTAAGACAAGGTGGATTTTGCTTTAGTATTCTTTAGGCAGGTCTCGGTAATAAGTTCGATTGGCTGTAGGTACAAACAACTTAGCAGGGGGCTGATTGAACCCAAGTTATGTGTATATATATACATAGTTTGGGATATCTATCTTTCTATCTATCCATCCATCTATCTATCTATCTATCTAGATATAGATAGATGGATAGATAGATAGATAGATAGATAGATCAAACCTTTTTGTTATTGGTTCTGAATCTTACCTTTGACAGCAAAGGGAAATACCAAAAAAGCACCATATACATCAAGTAGAGAGTCCTCATGGTGAGTGATCACCTAAAACCTTGGAATTATAGGAGACATGAACGGAGGACAACTTAGCAGAAGATGGCACAAAATACAAATAAGACCAGAACAGGCTAGGTAACACCCAGTTTACCTTGGTTCAGTTATTTTCACCTCTTAAATGTCTGAACCCGACTAAAGGAACATTCCCAGGAGTTTTGAGTACTGTAACACTTATTGGCATTGGAAATATTGAACATTACTGGATTTTAAAATTTAATATGCAACTGTTGCAATAAACTGTGAAATTCTACAGTAACCATTATAAAATATCCTTTATTTTTTTTTTAATCTGAGGAAAGTTTAAGTCAATTGGACTCAATTTCCTTTATCTCTTGTGATGAATAGAAAGGTTTACAGAGGACCAAGTTGAATGTTGTGGCTAAACCAGCTTCTTTCATAGGCAGTTCTTTCTGATAAAAATGGCTTTGGACCAAAGTTTGTCATCCTAGTGGTGTTAGAGAATTTTTTAACCATGTTTTCCAGACAGCCCATGGAAAATCTCATCTACCTACAGTAGAATATTTTGAAAGTCTCATGGAAAAGAAAAAAGTAGATTGGTTTTCAGGAATAAACTAGAGGATTTCTAGGTGAACTGGAATGAACTTCAAGAACTGATGCAGAATAAAAGGAGAAAAACCACGAGAACATTGTACACAGAGATGGATACATTGTGGCACAATCTGATGTAATGGACTTTTCTACTAGCAGCAATGCAATGACCCAGAACAATCCAGAAGAACTTAAGATAAAGAACACTATCTACATCCAGAGAAAGAACTGTGGGTGTAGATATGCAAAAGAAAAATGTATGATCTACCACTTGTTTGTGTGGGCATATGACTGGGTTGCTGGAGTTAAAAATTCACTCAACTGCAAATATGAATAATATGTAAATAGGTTTTAAACAATGATACTTGTATAACCCAGTGGAATTGCTTTTCCAGCTCTGGGAGGTGGGAGAGAGAGGGATGGGAAAGATAATAAATCATGTAACAATGGAAAAATATTCTAAATAAAGAAAAATATTTTTAAAAGAAAAAAGAAATCCTCAAATCACATCAATTACTTTCATAATGTTAAACTAATGTTCATTAAATACAACTTGGAGATGGAGAATAAATTTAACATATATGTATATGTGTATATATTTTTTTCAAACATTTATTAATATTCATTTTTAACACGGTTACATGATTCATGCTCCTCCTTTCCCTTCTCCCCCCGCAATCCCCCCACCCATGGCCGATGCGCATTTCCACTAGTTTTGTCATGTGTCCTTGATCAAGACCAATTTCCAAATTGTTGGTAGTTGCATTGGTGTGGTAGTTTTGAGTCCACACCCTCAGTCATGTCCACCCCAACCTATGCCTTCAAGAAGTTGTTTTGCTTATGTTTCCTCTCCAGCAGTCCTTCCTTTGAATGTGGGTAGCGTCTTTACCATAAATCCCTCAAAATTCTCCTGGGTCATTGTATTGCTGCTGGTACAGAGGCCCATTACATTCAATTTTACCATAGTATATCAGTCTCTGTGTACAATGTTCTTCTGACTCTGCTCCTTTCACTCTGCATCAGTTCCTGGAGGTCTCTCCAGTTCGCCTGGAACTCCTCCAGTTTATTATTCCTTTTAGCACAATAGTATTCCATCACCCACATATACCACAGTTTGTTCAGCCATTCCCCAATTGAAGGACATACCCTCCTTTTCCAATTTGTTGCCACCACAAAAAGCGCAGCTATGAATATTTTCGTACAAGTCTGTTTATCTATGATCTCTTTGGGGTACAAACCCAACAATGGTATGGCTGGATCAAAGGGCAGCCATTCTTTTATAGCCCTTTGAGCATGATTCCAAATTGCCAGCCAGAATGGCTGGATCAGTTCACAACTCCACCAGAAATACATTAATGTCCCAATTTTGCCACATCCCCTCCAAAATACATTACTCTCCCGTTCTTTCATTTTAGCCAATCTGCTAGGTGTGAGGTGATACCTCAGAGTTGTTTTGATTTCAATTTCTCTAATTGTTAGAGATTTGGAACACTTTCTCATGTGCTTATTGATACTTTTGATTTCTTTACCTGAAAATTGCCTATTCATGTCTCTTGCCCATTTATCAATTGGGGAATGGCTTGATTTTTTATACAATTGCTTTAACTCCTTGTATATTTGAATAATTAGACCCCTGTCAGAGTTTTTCATTATAAAGATTTTTTTCCCAATTTGTTGTTTCCCTTCTGATTTTGACTACATTGTTTTTGTTTGTACAAAAGCTTTTTAGTTTAATATAATCAAAACCATTTAATTTACATTTTGTAATTTTCTCTAACTCTTGCTTGGTTTTAAAGTCTTTCCTTTCCCACAGATCTGACAAGTAAACTATTCTGTGTTCACTTAACTTGTTTATAGTTTCCCTCTTTATATTCAAGTCATCCACCCATTCTGAATTTATCTTGGTGTAGGGTGAGAGATGTTGATCTAGACCTAATCTCTCCAATATTGTTTTCCAAATTTCCCAGCAGTTTTTGTCAAATAGTGGATTCATGTCCCAAAAGTTGGGCTCTTTGGGTTTATCATACACTGTCTTGCTGATGTCATTTATCCCAAGTCTATTCCATTGATCCTCCTCTCTATCTCTTAGCCAGTACCGTATTGTTTTGATGACTACTGCTTTATAGTATAGTTTAATATCTGGTACTGCTAGGTCCCCTTCCATCACATATTTTTTCATTAATTCCCTTGATATTCTTGATGTTTTGTTATTCCAAATGAAATTTGTTATAGTTTTTCCTAATTCAGTAAAGAAGTTTTTTGGTAGCTTGATAGGTATGGCGCTAAATAGGTAAATTAATTTGGGTAGAATTGTCATTTTTATTATGTTAGCTCGTCCTACCCATGAGCAATCAATGGCTTTCCAATTGTTTAGATCCAGTTTTATTTGTTTGGAAAGTGTTTTGTAGTTGTTTTCATATAATTGCTGTGTTTGTTTTGGTAGATAGATTCCCAAGTATTTTATATTGTCTAGGGTGATTTTAAATGGTGTTTCTCTTTCTACTTCTTGCTGCTCTAGTGTGTTGGAAATGTATAGAAATGCTGATGATTTATGTGCTTTTATTTTGTATCCTGCAACTTTGCTAAAGTTATTGATTATTTCTACAAGCTTCTTAGTTGATTCTCTAGGATTTTTTAAGTAGACCATCATATAATCTGCTAAGAGTGATAACTTAGTCTCCTCCTTGCCTATTTTGATACCTTCAATTTCTTTTTCTTCTCTAATTGCAACTGCTAGAGTTTCTAGTACTATGTTGAATAATAGAGGTGATAATGGGCATCCTTGTTTTATTCCTGATCTTATTGGGAAGGCTTCTAATTTATCCCCATTGCATATGATGTTTGTTGATGGTTTTAGGTATATACTGTTTATTATTTTTAGGAAAGGTCCTTCTGTTCCTATACTTTTCAATGTTTTCAATAGGAATGGATGCTGTATTTTGTCAAAGGCTTTTTCAGCATCTATTGAGATGATCATGTGATTTTTGTTTGTTAGACTGTTGATATGGTCAATTATGTGGATGGTTTTCCTAATGTTGAACCAACCTTCCATTCCTGGTATAAATCCCACCTGATCACGGTGGATGATCTTCTTAATTACTTGTTGGAGTCTCTTTGCTAGTATTCTATTTAAGATTTTTGCATCTATGTTCATTAGGGAGATTGGTCTGTAGTTTTCTTTCTCTTTTTTTGATCTCCCTGGCTTTGGAATCAGTACCATATTTGTGTCATAAAAGGAATTTGGTAGGATTCCTTCTTTGCTTATCATATCAAATAATTCGTATAGTATTGGGATTAGTTGCTCTTTGAATGTCTGATAGAATTCACTTGTGAATCCATCAGGCCCTGGCGATTTTTTCTTAGGGAGTTCTTTGATGGCTTGTTCAATTTCTTTTTCTGATATGGGATTATTTAGGTATTCTATTTCTTCTGCTGTTAATCTAGACAGTTTACATTTTTGTAAATATTCGTCCATATCTCCTAAATTGTTATATTTATTGCCATATAATTGGGCAAAATAGTTTTTAATGATTGCCTTAATTTCCCCTTCCTTAGAGGTGAGGACTCCCTTTTCATCTTTGATACTATCAATTTGGTTTTCTTCTTTCCGTTTTTTTATTAGATTGACCAGTACTTTATCTTTTTTATCTGTTTTTTCAAAGTACCAGCTTCTAGTCTTATTTATTAATTCAATAGTTCTTTTACTTTCGATTTTATTAATTTCTCCCTTAGTTTTTAGTATTTCTAATTTAGTTTTCATCTGGGGATTTTTAATTTGCTCGCTTTCTAATTTTTTTGTGTTGCATGCCCAATTCATTGATCTCTGCCCTCCTTAATTTGTTAATATATGCACTCAAGGATATAAATTTCCCCCTGAGTACTGCCTTGGCCTCATCCCGCAGAGTTTGGTAGGATGTCTCATCATTGTCATTTTCTTCAATGAAATTGTTTCTATGATTCCTTCTTTGACAAATTGGTTTTGAAGAATCATATTATTTAATTTCCAATTAGTTTTTGATTTGCCTGTCCAGGTGCCCTTACCAATTATTATTTTTATTGCATTATGATCTGAGAAGGTTACATTTATTATTTCTGCTCTTTTGCATTTGTTTGCAATGATTCTATGCCCTATAACATGGTCAATCTTTGTGAATGTGCCATGTGCAGCTGAGAAGAAGGTGTATTCCTTTTTGTCCCTATTTATTTTTCTCCAAATATCAATTACATCTAATTTTTCTAGGACTTCATTCACCTCTCTTAACTCTTTCTTATTTATTTTTCGTTTTGATTTATCTAGATCTGACAGAGGAATATTTAGATCTCCCACTAGTATGGTTTTACTATCTATTTCCTTCTTGAGCTCTGCCAGTTTCTCCTTTATGAATTTGGGTGCTATGCCAATTGGTGCATACATATTGAGCAGTTTTATTTCCTCATTGTCTATACTGCCTTTAATCAGGATGTAATGACCTTCCCTGTCATTTTTAATCATATCTATTTTTACTTTGGCTTTGTCAGAAATCTTAATAGCCACTCCTGCCTTCTTTTTCTCATTTGACGCTCAAAAGATATTGCTCAAACCCTGAACCTTAAACTTGTGTATGTCCATCCGCCTCATATGT
>NC_058131.1:184748039-184770854 GCF_016433145.1 Gracilinanus agilis | reverse complement strand
CCTTTTTTTGACCTCCCCACTCCCCTGCTCCCCTTGGTTTATCCCTTCTAACTTTCTCAGAAGGGTTAGATAAGAGTTTTATGTCCCAATGGATAGTATAGCTACTCTTCCCTCTCCAGGTTGATTATTCTGAGAGTAAGGTTTGATTATTACCTCTTAATGCTCTCTTCCTCTCCTTCTTATAATGGTATTTGTCCCCTCTCCCTCCCATGCCCTCTTTGTGTGTAATAGAATATCCTATTTTCTTATTCACTCAAGTTTCTCTTGTTGTCCTCTGCTATTCACCCCCTCTTTCCCATCCCCCATGCCATCTTAGATTATTTAGTGTTCCACCCTCACCCTGTGAATTATTCTTCTGATTACTATAATAGTGAATATTATAATAGTGAATAGAGTTCACTACAGAGAATTATATATAACATTTCTCTACATAGGAATACAGATAATTAGACCTCACTGAGGCCCTTAAAAAGGCAAATTTAAAAATTATAAGTTTTCTTTCTTTCCCCTCTGTATCTTATTTACCTTTTCAGGTTTCTCTCGATTTTTGTGGTTCGATATCAAACTTTCCATTCAGCCCTGGTCTTTTCTGAGGAAATATCTGGAATTCTTCAATTTTGTTGAATGCCCATACTTTCCCCTGGAAATATATAGTCAATTTTGATGGGTAGTTGATTCGTGGTTGCAGGCCCAGCTCTCTTGCCTTTCTGAATATCGTATTCCAAGCCTTGCGATCTTTTAGCGTGGAGGCTGCCAGATCCTGTATGATCCTGATTGGTGCTCCTTGATATTTGAATAGTTTCTTTCCAGCTTCTTGTAAGATTTTTTCTTTTGCATGGAAACTCTTGAATTTTGCAATTATATTTCTGGGTATTTTCTTTTCTGTATCGAATGTAGCAGGTGTTCTATGAATCCTTTCAATGTCTATATTGCCCTCTTGTTGTAGGACTTCAGGGCAATTTTGCTGGATTATTTCTGTTAGTATGGAGTCCAGGTTTCTATTATTCTGGAAGACCAATTATTCTCAAATTGTCTCTTCTAGATCGGTTTTCTTGGTGTATCACTCTCTCATTGAGATATTTCATGTTTCCTTCTATTTTTTCAGTCTTTTGACTTTGTTTTATTTGTTCTTGTTGTCTTGAGAGATCATTAGCTTCTAATTGCTCAATTCTAGCCTGAAGGGATTGGTTTTCGGCTATAATCTTTCGGTTTTCGGCTATGATCTTTTGATTTTCGGCTGTAATCTTCTGGTTTTCGACCATAATCTTCTGGTATTCCTTTTCAATCTGGACATTTCTGGTGTTTAATTTGCTTATCAGTTCATTTGGTTTCTGAGCCTCACTTTCCATTTGCAAGATTCTACCTTTTAAACAGTTATTTTCTTGCCAGATCTCTTCCATTTTCCTCAAAATCTCAGTTTTGAACTCTTCCATAGCTTGTGAGGAGTTTTCCTCATTTGAGGAGGGTCCGGATGCTTATTTGTTCTCCTCCTCTGTTTGCTGGGTTTTCTGGATTTTCTCTGTGTAAAAGTTGTCGAGTGTTAAAGACTTCCTTTTCTTGTTGTTATTCTTTCTTTTCTGAACTTCCTGAGACTGGGTAGCCATTGTTAGCCCAGCAGCTTCTCAGGTTTATCCTCGCGCTCAGGGTCTGTCTGCAGTCTATTGGCTCCTGAGGTCTGAGTTCTGGTTTTTTCCAAGGTCAAGCCCCCTGGTGCACCCCCTTGCTTGATCCTCTGCCAGAGGTTCCTTTACAAGTCTCAGGGCGCTGATTCCACAGTCGTACACCCGTCCACTCTGGTCCCCCACTCAGGGTTTCAGGGCTTTAGCTCCTGGCTGTGTCTGCCTCCACCCATGTATATTTTGATATACAATTTTATTAATGTCATACATAATTAGTATTGTATTGAAGATTTTTGTTTCATTTTTTACTAGTTTGTTTATTGAATACTAAATCCATTGACCTGGTCTTTGGGTATATTGATTGTAAATAATATAGATATAAATTTTTCTCTATTTATGGATTTTGAGAATTCTATATTTTTAGATATGTTTTTTCATTATTAATATTCTCTTTAATAAAATTACATATAGCTTAAATGGCTTGTTCTTTAATTGATTCCTTTTAGATTAGATTACTTTTTCTTCCACTAATATTTAATCTATATTTCTATGATCTCTTACTAACTATGATTTATTATATTATAACCTGAATTTGATGAATTAAGTATTTCTGCTTTCATGCATTTAACTAAAGTGTTATATGATATTTGATACCCCAATAATATATCTAAGTTTCTATTAATCCCCCTGACTGCATACAGGGGGAAATGAAAAGTATAATGAAGTCAAGGAGATTAATAGAATTTTAGAGAAGCTAAATATGAGAGATATAGAGAAAGAACAGTATGGGAATATAAAAGGCAATACCATTTTCTCATTGGTACATGGTATCTATGGAAAAATTCATATAGATTAGGGCAGTAATGGGCAAACTATGACCCACGAGCAAGATGCACCCCGCTGAAATGTTTATACAGCCCAAACATCATTCCTAATCTGACAAATACAATACAATGAAACTTCGAAAGAGTTGCCTTAGAAACAGACTAATAGATGAGCATTTCCTTTCCTTTGGACTCCTCTTTAAAAAGATTACCCATCACTGCATTAGGGTATTAAACATTTTAGTTAAGTGAATAAAAGCAGAAATGCTAAATTCATCTAATTCTGATCATAATTCATGTATATATGCAATGTCCTTAGAGGCAAAAGAGGCCTTTATTTTACTCATATGTAAACTGAGAATCAGAACCAAAAAGTGATTGGCCTGAAAGCTACATAGTTAATAGAACCTGAATTAAAACCCATCATCCAATTCAGATGTATTTTTCTTTCCCAGACTTACTACATACAATTTATATACTATGAAGAACAATGCTACCTACCATTAAATATAAACAAATAAATATTATGTATATAATGTTTACATATACATATATTTATATTCAGATCCAGTCAATGAATATTTTGATGTACCTATTTCATAAATATCATTGTTCATGTGACTCTTGTAGCCAAATATTGATATTTTAGTATGTCAAAGTCATCAAATTAATTGATAAGAAACTCCCTATTCCTAAGAGAGTAGAAATTTTTCATAATTTTTTGTGATATCTATAACAAGTTCTATGGCCAGAAGATTTTCCATTTGAGTAGTCTTATAATGATTCTCTGAATTGAACTATGTTACATCATGCATCAGACATACAATTAGTAGTCATACCAGTCTTTCAATTTCCTATTAAATAGTTGCAGGTAGTATATAGGATGGAATAATTTTAAAAGTTAGAAAAATAAATATACATTTACATAAAGTTTTTTTCATTGATTATTCATATTAATGGTTTTTAAATTGATTTATATTTTGATAATTATAAAGGGCTCCAAGACTTGATATTATTTTTTCTATATTTATTAAATAAAAATAAATAAAATTCTTTAAAAAATGCTCATCATGAGATCAGCCATAATGGAAAATCTTCTGGCAATAGTAATTGTTAAAGGCATCACACAAAATCATAAAATGCTTCTATTTCGCAACTGAAGATCTTAGAGAAATGCATGAAACACTTAAAGATAACTGACTTGACTAATGTCACCTAAAATTTTGAGTTAGGAGAAGAACTAGAATCCAGAGCTTCCAGAACCTGAGCCTAACTGTCAGGCCACCATACTGCAGCTGTAACTGTATTTCAGACCACATTTGAAGGTCAGGAGAAAAGAAATTATAAGAGACAAAGTATTTTTTGAAATTCCAATAAATGAACAATGAGATTAATTTTAATTAATAAATTATAATGATTACCCATTCCTTACCAGAGTTCCAGAATATTCTGTCAACCAGAGCAGAGTTGCTATAGTAAGCAGAATGCTTAGTCCTTTATTTTTGGACACCACTAACCTTCCACAAACACACACAGCACAAGGTTTTTATTAACAGAAGGTGGAGTCTTGGCAAAGAAACCTGTGGGCACAAAAAAAATAAAAGTTCTGAAAATTCTCGTCCTGAGTCAAGATGCTATGAATGAGTACTAAGTTTTCTATTAAAGAGCCTGATCAGAGACAAAGATAGAAGTTGGCAAGATAGTGCATGTGTTCTGGTCATAATGTATTTTGTTCTCTTAGATGTGCTGATATACGGTCACCATGTACCATAGCATTCCATCTTTTCTGCTTACCTGGGAAAGTAAAGCCCCAAACATTAGCTTCCAAGATATTGGTTTTTTATTTTGTTTAATATTTTAATAGGATTGCCAAGAGCTGGGTAAAGAGAAAAAGAAACAGTTCCTTTTGGGACTTCCATCTGTAGTCATGTATCAATCAACTTCACTGGTAGACCTTAGCACTTTGGACAGCTGCCTGCTCCAGTACAAGCTAGATAGAATCTGCTGATTTGTTGGCTTTTGACAGATATGTCTAATAGAATACCAAGGCTGCCTGTCAATTGTCAGTCAACTCACTGACACCCAGTTCTTACTAAAATACCCTTTTAACCTAGCCCAAACCAATCAAGGTTTGATTTTGCCTGGCTAAGCCAAATGAATTATACATCTCAATGATACTAGGGTGATGATGAGATTTTTGTAGCTAAAGAGAAAATTGTTTATGACCAGTATCAGAAGGATAATAGGGTTTGGGAAGGCCTTACTAGTATCATTGAGATGTATAATAGAGAGGTAAATGACAGTGCAGATACCATCTCTCTCTGAAGATAACAACTAAATTTGGTGGGGAGGTTTATTTATATTCTTTAGATAAATCATCCCAATTCCCTCCCCTTCCTTCCCTTACCTTAAATAAACCCTGTTTAATAGCATTTGGTATCTTGTAAGCACTGTCATTTACCTCTCTACCTATAAGTCTGAGTTCCTACAATAAATACACTTTGCTAACCCTAAATTCCCCCTTAGATGGTGATAGAGGTGATAAGACTGGAAGGTAAGCAGGAACAAGGCTCAAGGGAAAAGACTTACTGACAGATGGCTTTAGGTCTCTCAATCAGATCTATAGGAGTATCTTTCAGTCAGCAGTAACAGGATAAACAGGAACAAGTAGTTCGTATGATGGATCAGAAGGACAGCCATAAGAGGGGAAGAATAGGCAATCTCACAAGGTACACACAAGGAGGTAAGACATACTCAAAACCTCCAGCTTCAGCTGTTTCCTAGAAGAAGCTCTGTAACTTCTCTAGAATTATGCAACCTTCCTGCTTCTGCCTGTTCAGCAGGTCCTGCTCCTGCTCTTTTCCCTATAATACTAGTGAGGGACTTCAAACTTTCTCTAACAGATCTAGATAAATCTAACCAAAATAAAAATAAGAAAAAAGTAAGGGATCTGAATGAAATTTTAGAAAAATTAGAGCAAAGAGATATCTGGAGAAAAATAAATAGGGATGAAAAGATATTTACCTTTTTTTTAGTAGCACATGGCACATATACAAAGATTGACCATGTATTAGTGCATAAAAACATTGCAAACAAAAGTAGGAAAACAGAAATGCTAACTGCAATTTTTCAAATAATAATGCAATATAAATCATAGTCATTAAGGATTTGTGGAAAGGCATATTTAAAATTAGTTGGAAACTAAATAATCTAATTCTTCAAAACTGGTGGATCAAAGAATAAATCAAAGAAATGATTACTGATTTCATTGAAGAGAATGACTATGAGGAAACAACTTACAAAAATCTATGAAATGCAGACAAAGCAGTACTCAGGGGAAAATTTATATCCCTGAGTGCATTTATCAACAAATCAGAGGGGGAACAGGTCAGTGAATTGGACATGCAAATTAAAAAAACTCAAATAAAAACTAAATTAGAAATCATAAATATCAAAGGAGAAATTATTTTAAAAATTAGAAAAATATATAGTTACATTAAGTTTTTACATTGATTATTCATATTGATAATGTTTAATTGATTTATATTTTGATAATTTTAAAGGTAACCAAGATGGTACTATTTTTCTTCATTTCTTAACTAAAATGAATAAAATTCTAAAAAATGCTCATCGTGAAATAGTCATAATGGAAAAATCTTCTGGCAATAGTAATTATTATAGGAATCACATAAAATCATAAAAGGTTTCTACTCTGCAACTAAATATCTTAGAGAAATGAATGTGGTACTAAGAGAAAATTGATGACTAATGTTGTCTAAAAGTTTGAGCCGGAAGAAGCACTAGAACTCAGAGCTTTGAGGCCCTGAGCCTCACTCTCAGGTCATTATACTGCAGCTGCATCTATATTTCAGACAAAATATGAAGGCCAGAAGAGAAGTCATAGGAGATATAGAATTTGCAATTCCAATAAATAATGTTAATTCCAATTAATACTCAATAATGATAACCTATTCCTTACCAGATGTCCAGAAAATTCTGTCAAAGAGATCAGAGGAGTCATAGTAATCAAAACGCCTAGCCCTTAATCACTGGAGACCACTAAACTTCCCACAAACTCACACAACACAAGGTTTATATTTTCAGAAGGTGGTCTTGGCAAAGAAACCTATGGGTATAAAAGCCATAAAAGTTCTGAAAAATGTCCTTCTGAGCCATGAAACCTAACTAAGTTTGATGCCAGATGCACTGATTGAGTACTAAGTTGTTTTTTTTAATTAGAGACTGATCATAGACAAAGATAGGAGTTGGCATGATAGGACATGCTTTCTGGTCATAATGGATTTTGTTCTCTTATATATGCTGATATATGGTCACCATGTACTGTAGCACCTCATCTCTTCTGCTTAGCTGGGAAAGGTAACTCTCTCACCACTAGCTTCCCAGATATTGGGTTGTTTGTTTAATATTTTAATAGGATAGCAAAGAGCTGGCCAAAGAGACAGACAAACAGCTCCTTTTGGGACTTCTACTGTAGTGTTTCTGGGGTGTTCTGGAAAATAATCTGCAGGAAAGGAACTGACTTCCTTTTTGCCTTATCTCTTCTAGCATCCTCCATTCAATAGATATCTTATCAGTATTAAATTTTTTTTATGTGCTGACTAAGGATTTCATCTAGGCAAGGCATTAGAGATTACCTATTAAAAGCTTGTTATTTCACAGATATAGAAACCAAATACTAGAAAGAAGAAATCATATATCCAAACCTACGTGACTATTGAAATTATTACACTAAAATTAGAAGTAAAGGATGTAACAGAAATAAGACTTCTTTTAGTTAGAAGGGAGACCCTGTCATCATATGAAATACTGAAATTAAAGTGCAAATTTGACTCAAAGTGTGAATTGTATGGGATTCTTTACTTACTATTAGAGATTTGTTATTCAATACTCCTCTACTCTATGAATCATGAATGGATTTTATGAGAGCAAGAAAGAGTAACAGTTCCATTTGGATTCCAGAAATGAGGGACAAGTCGTGGGATTCCTAATTTTCTTCAGGTTCATGAAAGGTGAAAGAATTTGAAAAGTAAAGTAATGACTTGTAAAACTGTGATGATGTCCCAACCTAGCATATGCGTTATAAATGCTGGTTAATTGCCCCTTGGTTGAAATCTGGAACTCTCTCTTGGCTATACTGAATTACCACACTCCTAAAGAGAGGGATCATTTACTCTGGGTATTGTCTAGTATAAAACCTCATTTGTACACATTTTTATATCTGTTTATATAAATGGGTTTATTTACTTTTGCTGAGTGTATTCATAATGTTACTAACATTTGATTGAACAAGAGTCAAGCTTTGGATACATGACTCAGGGAACTCTTTTCACATATCAATTAAAAGTTTTGGTTAGCTAAGTAGTTAGAATGTTGGGCTTAACATTAAAAAAGCTTATCTTCTCAGATACTTACTAGCTATTTGACTAGGTAAACCACTTAACATTGTTTCCCTCATTTGCTGACTCTATAAAATGAGGTGGAAACAAAAACATTGAATCATTTCACTATCTTTGTCAAGAGAAACCAAATGGTGTCTCTAGGATCAGAAATTATTGAACAAAGAAATATCTGTATATAATCATGCACATGAACACACACACACATTTTTCCTCATCTTCCATCTCAATTTTTCTAAATGATTAATTCTATCAGGGCACAGGAGAGATAGTCAACTTATACATGATGTAGAAGACTGAAAAACAAAAATTCGATCAGACTGAATTGGCTTTAGTTTATAACACCAGACTTGTGATTCTGACAATTCAGAAAGGACCTCCTTTCCTTAATAGATGACAAGTGGAGCTGGCAGGGTAAGAAGGAACCAAGTATTCACTAAAAGACAAATTTGGTCACAAAACAATAGGCTGTTACATAGGGGCCATGACATTTTCCTTGTGACTTATTTTTGATAAAAACTAATCAGCCCATTAATAGAGGTATAAAAAGGAAATTATAGATTCATTGGAGTTCAAGGTAGATTGAAATTTCTTAGTCAATTTTTTTTCCTAATTGCACTCCCCAATGAGTATAACTATCAACCATCCAGACAATATTATGAAGAAAGATTTTCTGCAAAAAAATAGCAATAAAACTCAAAGCATGTTAGGAGTGACTTTTGTGAAGGCAATTGATGATTCCCTACAACTATTTTATGAGGCTGTCACTTTCTCATGGCATCACCACTCTTCTTCCAGGTCAGAGATCATGACATTCATCCACTGTTTTTTGCCCTTCATAAGACTTTCCATCTAAGCTCAGAAGTTAGCTAGAGGGATCCTCTGAGCAAGGCTGGTCTGGATTGGATTCTGTATCATTGTAAAGATAAGAAAGTAATCTATAAATCATTGGGATATTCTGCTGAAATTAGATGGTAGGAAATGTACATTTCTTTCATTTCTGACTTTCCCCACATATTGGCAATTATATTATAATCAATTTGGGAATCCTAATTGGTGATGTACTTCCCATTAGATACCATCTTACTCCAAGGGGAGTAGATGGAAAATTATGTCACATATGTAGGGCAGCAACAGGTGAGTCTCACATCCAAAGAATTTAATATATTAGTTTTCTAGCATGACAAGCAATACAGGATCATCTGTTCCAATGGGAGGGTGAGGGTGAGTTCATTAAATGAGCTGCTGACAAGAAGAAATTAGTGTTATCAGAATCAACATAAAAGGTAATGGAGAGGCTAAGTGTTGACCATTGTGGGACACTTATGGTCAGAGTATGTGATCTAGAAGAGTATGCAATAGAAGAGAAAGAGTTGGGGGGGGTAAAATACCAGGAGTATTTTATAGTAAATGGTATCTAAAACATAGTTTACCAGTAGCAAAATGGTATCTAAAAACCCTAGATAAAGAGTATCACAGAAGAGAGAAAAACAGTGCCAAAGGTTGATTTGAGATCAAAGAGAGGGAAGATTGATAAAAAGCCACTGTATTTGACAACTAATAGATCAGTTGAGGGAAAATTAGAAGGTAGATCATAAAGGAATGGGAGAAGAGAAAGTAAAGGATCCTCCTGTAGCTGGCTTTTTTGATTAATTTCCTGCAAAGAACAGGATGAGAAATTAGAAAAAAAGGATTAAGTGAGGGTTATTTTTTTTCAGGAGGGGGAAGACATATTCAAGTTTATAGGAAATGGGGAACAAAACAGTGGACAGGAAATGATTGAAAATAAGTTATAGCAGTGGTATAACAAGTGAAGCATTCAATTGGAATAGATTGGATGGGATAGAATCAAAAGAAGAGGTAGAGGGGCTATCTTGGTAAGGAGTAAGGCTATTTCATCAAATGACATGGGATAAAAGTGTCAGAAGACACTTTAATGATGGGGCATGAGGAAGAAAGAATATAAAGCTCATGCTGTCCTCAGTAGAGTATGTAATATAAGTAGAGGCTTATTTCATGAGTTTCTTTGTATTTGTTGTTCTTGGCATCAATCAATGGTAAATAATTTAGAATTATGAGAATATTTTGTAGGTTCTAGACCAAAAGAGAAAAAAAAAAGTTTGAAATGAGAACTTACCTAGCTCAAGTAAAAAAGTAAATTTTCTACAATCTGATAATTTAAAAAAAACTTATCAAAGAAAAAAATGGGATAGAGATGAAAGAAAGCTTTATGATACTGGTTACAATAATTGTGCAAGTTAATCAGTATATATCAAATGTCAGAGCAAAGAGATCAAGTGATCTCAAATCCAAGCAGTTTAAATTATACAGTCTACAAATACTGGGCTTCCTTGAATTTTGGTTGTTTGGTTTTTCACTTTCATATTCAAAAACAACAAAAAGTGCATCATTGATGATGTCTTTTGAGTCACATATAAATTAGACCCCAGTGAGGCAGAGTTAAATAAGATTCACAGCCTCTCTCATCCAGAGACAAATTACAGTAGCAAGAAAAAAAAATTGAGATGACTGCTGATGACTTTGGATGCAATGGATGACCTAGGCTTCTTTTATGCATAATCAAATTCTTAGTATTTCAGAGACACCTTCATGGCCATTTGAACAAATTGTTATCATTTGCCTGATTTTGTTTTTATTTCATATTTGTAATTTTTTTAAATTTTAATTTTGAATATTTTCCCATAGTTACATGTTTCATGTTCTTTCCCTCTACCCAAACACCCCTAAACCACCTTAGCTGATGCACAATTCCACTAGGTTTTACAAGTATCATTAAGACCTAATTCCATATTATTGGTAGTTGGACTAGAGTTATCATTTAGTGTCTACCTCCCCAATAATATCAACATCAGCCCAAGTGTTCATGCATTTGTTTTTCTTCTATGTTTCTCCTCCCTCAGTCTTTCCTCTGAATATGTCTAGTTTTCTTTCTTATAAGTCCCTCAGCCTTGCTCTGGATATTCTTGCATTGCTGCTAGTAGAGAAGTCCATTATGTTCGATTGTACAGAGTCTATCAGTCTCTGTGTATAATGTTCTCCTTGATCTGCTCCTTTCACTCTCCATCAATTCCTAGAGGTCATTCCAGTACACATGGAATTCCTCCAGTTCATTATTCCTTTGAGCACAATAGTATTCCATCACCAACAGATGCCATAATTGTTTCAGCCATTCCACAATTGAAGGACATTCTCTAATTTTCCAATCTTTTGCCACCACAAAGGGCACTGCTACAAATATTTTTGAACAAGTCTTTTTCCTTATTATCTCTTTGGGGGTATAAACCAAGCAGTGCTATGGCTGGATCAAAAAGCAGACAGTCTTTTAAAGCCCTTTGGGGATAGTTCCAAATTGCCATCCAGAATGGTTGGATCAGTTCACAACTCCACCAGCAATACATTAATGTCCCAATTTTGCCACATCCACTCCAACATTCATTATTCTACCCTGCTGTCATTTTAACCAATCTGCTAAGTGTGAGTTGATACCTCAGAGTTGTTTTGATTTGCATTTCTCTAATTATTAGAGATTTAGAACACTTTCTCATGTGCTTATTGATAGTTTTGATTTCTTTATCTGAAAATTGCATATTTATGTCCCTTGCCTGTTTATCGTTGGGGGATGGCTTGATTTTTCATACAATTGATTTAGCTCCTTGTATATTTGAGTAATTAGACCTTTATTTGAGTTTTTTATTATAAGGATTTTTCCCAATTTGTTGCTTCCCTTCTAATTTTGGTAGCATTGCTTTTGTCTGTAAAGAAATCTTTTAGTTTACTGTAGTCAAAATTCTTTATTTTACATTTTGTAATTTTTTTCTAAGTCTTGCTTGGTTTTAAAGTCTTTCCTTTCCCAGAGATCTGACAAGTATACTATTCGGTACTCACCTAATTTACTTATAGTTTCCTTCTTTGTATTCAAATTATTCACCCATTCTGAGTTTATCTTGGTATAGGGTGTGAGATTTTTATCTATATCCAATTTCTCCAATGTTGTTTTCCAATTTTCCCAGCAGTTTTTGTCAATTAGTGAGTTTTTCTCCCAAAGGTTTGTTTCTTTGGGTTTATCGAAGACTGTCTTGATGATGTAGCTTATCCCTGGTCTATTCCACTTTTCCTCACCTCTGTCTTTTCACCATGCCATATTGTTTTGATTACTACTGCTTTATAGTACAGTTTAAAATCTAGAATTGCTAGGCCATCATCCTTTATATGTTTTTTTTTTATTATTTCCCTTGATATTCTTGGGCTTTTGTTTTTCCAAATGAACTTTGTTATATTTTCTTTTAATTCAGTAAAGAAGTTTTTTGGTATTTTGGTAGGTAAAGCACTAAATAAGTAAATTAATTTGGGTAGGATGCTCATTTTTAATGTTAACTCATCCTACCCATGAGCACTCAATGTTTTTCCAATTGTTTAGATTTAGTTTTAATTGTGTGGAAAAGGTTTCATAGTTGTGTTTGTATAATTCCTGTTTTTGTCTTGGCAGATAGATTACTAAGTATTTTACATTGTCTAGGGTGATTTTAAATGGAATTTCTCTTTCTAGCTCTTGCTGTGGTGTTATGTTAGAAATATATAGGAATACTGATGATTTATGTGCATTTATTTTGTATCCTACAACTTTGCTTAAGTTGTTGATTATTTCCAATAATTTTTAGTTGATTCCCTAGGATTTTTTAAGTAGACCATCATACCATCTGCAAATAGTGATAGCTTAGTCTCCTCATTGCGTATTTTAACACCTTCAATTTCTTTCTCTTCTCTAATTGCTACTGCTAGTGTTTCTTGTATAATGTTAAATAACAGAGGACATCCTTCTTTCACTCATGATCTCATTAGGAATACTTCTAATTTGTTCCCATTACAGATGATATTTGTTGAAGGTTTTAGATACATACCATTTATTATTTTTAGGAAAAGTCCTTCTATTCCTATACTTTCTAGTGTTTTCAGTAGGAATGGGTGTTGCATTTTGTCAAAGGCTTTTTTTGCATCTATTGAGATATTCCTGTGATTTTTGTTGGTTTGCTTGTTGATATGGTCAATTATGTGAATAGTTTTCCTAATATTGAACCGAACAATTCTTGCATTCCTGGTATAAATCCCATCTGATCATGATGAATAACTCTCGTGATCATTTGCCAGAGTCTTTTTGCTAGTATTCTGTTTAAGATTTTTACATCTATGTTCATTAAGAAGACTGGTATGTAGTTTTCTTTCTTTGTTTTTGGTCTACCTGGCTTTGGAATCAGTACCATATTTGTGTCACAAAAGGAGTTTGGTAGAACTCCTTCTTTCCTTATGATGTCAAATAGTTAGTTGCTCTTTGAATGTTTGATAGAATTCACTTGTGAATCCACCTGGTCCTGGCTATTTTTTCTTAGGGAGTTCTTTGATGGCTTGTTCAATTTCTTTTTTCTGATATGGGATTATTTAAGTATTCTATTTCTTCTGTTGTTAATCTAGGCAATTTATATTTTTGTAAATATTCATCCATATTACCTAGATTGCTATATTTATTGCCACATAATTGGGCAAAATAATTTTTAGTGACTGCCTTGATTTCTTCTTCATTAGAGTTGAGGTCTCACTTTTCATCTTTGATACTGATAATTTGGTTTACTTCTTTCCTTTTTTAAATTAGATTGACCAGTACTTTGTCATTTTTATTTATTTTTTAAAATATCAACTTCTAGTCTTATTTATTAATTCAATAGTTCTTTTACTTTCGATTTTATTGATTTCACCTTTAATTTTTATAATCTCTAATCTACTTTTTAACTAGGGGTTTTTAATTTTTCCCTTTCTACTTTTTTTGATTTGCATGCCCAGTTCATTGAACTTTGCCCTCTCTAATTTGTTAATATATGCATTCAAAGATATAAATTTCCCCCTGAGTACTGATTCAGCTGTGTCCCACAGATTTTGGTAGGTTGTCTCATCATTGTCATTCTCTTCAATGAAATTAGTTATTTCTATGATTTGTTCTTTAACTAACTAATTTTGGAGAATCATATTATATAATTTCCAATTAGTTTTTGATTTACCTGTCCATATGCCCTTAGTGATTATTGTTTTTATTGCATTATAATCTGAAATGATTACATTTATTATTTCTGCTCTTTTGCATTCGTTTGCCATGTCTATTCACTAGTACATGGTCAATCTTTGTGAATGTACCATGTGCAGCTGAAAAGAAGGTATATTCCTTTTTGTCCCTATTTATTTTTCTCCGCATATCTATTAATTCTAATTTTTCTAGGATCTCATATACCTTTTTTATCTCTTGTTAATTTTTTTGGTTTGATTTATCTAGATCTGATAGAAGAATATTTAGATCTCCCATTAGCATAGTTTTACTATCTGTTTCCTCCTTGAGCTCTGCCAGTTTCTCCCTTAGAAATTTGGATGCTATACAGTGCATACAAGTTGAATACTGTTATTTCCTCATTGTCTCTACTGCTTTTTATCAGGATGTAATTACCTTCCCTATCTCTTTTAATCAGATCTATTTTAATTTGGCTTTGTCATAAATCATGATTGCCAATCCTGCCTTCTTTTTCTCAGTTGAAATCTAAAAGGTTTTGCTGCAGCCATTGACCTTAACCCAGTGTATGTCTGTATGTCTCATGTGTGTTTCTTTTAGACAACATATGGTAGGATTTTGTTTTCTCATCCCCTCTGCTATTTGTTTCTGTTTTATAAGCGAGTTCATCCCATTCACATTCAGAGTTATATTTATCAGCTGTGTATTCCCCAACATTTTGGTATCCTCCCCTAATTCTACCCCTTCTTCTTATGGTATTTACTTTTATACCAGTGATTTGTTATAGATCAGTCACCCTTGTCCCCTCCCTTGGTTTACTTCCCTTTCCACCCCTCCTTCTATTCCCCTCATATTATTTTTAAGGCCTAATGAATTCCCTTCCCCCTTTATTCCTCTCCCTTTATGAACTCCTTACCCCATTGCCCCCCTTGGTTTCTCCCTTTTTTACTTTCTCTATAGAGTTAGATAGAATTCTATATCACAGTGCATATAGCTACTCTTCCCTCTCAGGATTAATTCCACTGAGTGTAAGGTTTATGTATGACCTATTAATGCTCTCTTCTTCTCCTTCTTATAATAGTATTCATTCCCTCCCCTTCTCATGCCCCCTTTGTGTGGTATAGATTATCCTATTTTTCTTATTCCTTCAACAGTTTACTGTTGGTGCCATCCTCTATTCCTCTCTCCCTTCCCCCCCAATGACATCTTAGACCATTTAGTACTACAACCTCACCCTATCACTAATTCTTCTAATTACTATAATAGTGAATATAATTTTTTAATTACACATAACATTTTTCCATATAGGAATACAAATAATTTGATTTTATTGAAGCCCTTGTAGAAGGAAATTTTAAGATATGAGTTTTCTTTCTTTCCCCCCTCTTTCTTATTTACCTCTTCATGTTTCTCTTTTTTTTGTGGTTGGATATCAAACTTTTCATTTAGTCTTGTACTTTTCTGTGCAAATACTTGGAAATCTTCTATTTTGTTGAATGCCCATACTTTGCCCTGGAAGTATATAGTCAGTTTTGATAAGTAGGTGATCCTTGGTTGTAGACCCAATTCTCTTGCCTTTCTGAATATCATTTTCCAAGCCTTGGGGTCTTGTAGTGTGGAGGCTGCCAGATCCTACATAATCCTGATTGGTGTCCCTTGATATCTGAATTGTCTTTTTTTTGGCTTCTTGTAATATTTTCTCTTTAACATGGAAGCTTTTCAATTTGGTTATTACATTCCTGGGGGTTGTCTTCTAAGGATTTAGTTTAGAGTGTGTTCTATGGGCTCTTTCAATGCCTATTATGCCTTCTTCTTCAAGTACATCTGTGCAGTTTTCTTGGATAATTTCTTGCATTATAATATCTAGATTTCTATTTTTCTCTGATTTTTCTGGAAGACCAATAATTCTTTTATTTGGAAGCTCTTAAATTTAGTTATTATATTTCTTGGGGTTGTCTTCTCATTGTCTAGTATAGAAGGTGATCTATGGATCCTTTCAATGTCTATATTGCCCTCTTGTTGTAGAACTTCAGGGCAATTTTGCTGAATAATTTATTTTAGTATGGAGTCCAAATTTCTATTAATTTCTGGTTTTTCAGGAAGACCAATGATTTTCAGGTTGTCTCTTCTAGTCCTGTTTTCTTGATCTATCAGTTTCTCATTGAGATATTTCATGTTTCCTTCTATTTTATCTGTCTTTTGACTTTGTTTTATTTGATCTTGCTGTCTTGATAGATCATTGGCTTCTACTAGTCCAATTCTTGTCTTTAGAGACTGGTTTTCTGCTATAAGCTTTTGATTTTCCTTTTCAGTTTGGTCTGACCTGTTTTCCAGCTGTTTGATTTTGGTCTCCAATTTGCTTATTAATTCTTTTGAATTGGGGGTATCTTTTTCTAATTGCTCAATTCTAGCCTTTAGAGACTGGTTTTCGGCTACAATCTTTTGGTTTTCCTTTTCAATCTGGTCATTTCTCATCTTTTATTTACTTGCCTCACTTTCCAATTGTGAAATTCAGCCTTTTAAACTGTTATTTTCTTGCCAGATCTCTTCCATCTTTCTCATGATCTCAGATCTGAACTCTTCAAGACCTTGTGACCCGTTTTCATTGTTTTGTGAAGGTTTGGATTGTTTGTTCTCCTCTACTGTTTCCTCTGTTGTCTGGATTTTTTCTGTGTAAAAGTTGTCAAGTGTTAAAGGTTTTTTCTTCTTTATCTTTCTTTTCTGGTTTTCCTGATGATTCTGGCTTGCTATATTAAGCTGAGTTCCCTCTCAGCTTTATGCTCGTGCCCAGGATCCGTTTGTGGCTCTTTAGAGATTCCTGAGGTCTCAGGTATAGTTGTTTTGGGACAAGCCTCCTGGTGGTCTCCTTGCTTGTTCTTCTGCCTGAAGCTCCTTTAACAGTTTCAGGGAGCTGCTTCTGCAGTCAAGCACCTCTCTGCACTGGGTCCCCACTCAAGGTCTGCTCCTGCACTCAGGATCAGCCCCTTCATCCTCTCCCCAGTTCACGCTTTAATCCGTGCCTCAGCTGGCGCATGTGTCAGCCCCTTTGCCTGCACCTGGGCTCAGGGTCTGGGTTCAGGGTCTGTGCTCAGAGTCCGCAAGTTCCTCAGCCTCCCAGGGGGGGAGGGTCCCAACTCTTGCTGCTCCCAGGAACAAGCCCTGGTGAGCTGCCAATGACCCGAATGGGTGCCCCAAACATGCTCCGACTCCCGTGTGCTGGCTTTGGAGTGGTAGGTGGTGTGGGGTGGGGGAGGGGTTGCTCCGCTTGTGTTTTCTTGGGAGCTGTTTCACCCCTTTATAGCATGGAAATGCCCCGTTTCCACATACCTCCAATGCTTTGCCCTGTTGTGGGGTCCCTTCTTTCCTCTGGATTTGTTTTTATGTCTTCTTGAGGAGTCCTATATGCGTGGGTTAGGAGAGAAGTTGCTTTTTACTCTGCCGCCATCTTAACCCTGCCCTCCAAGACCAATAATTCTTAAGTTTTCTCTTCTAGACCTGTTTTCTTGATCTGTCTCTTCTCAAAGAGATATTTCATGTTTCCTTCTATTTTGTCAGTCTTTTGACTTTGCTTTATTAATTCTTGCTCTCTTGTGAGATCATTGGCTTCTAATTGCCTAATTCTAGCCTTTAAAGACTGGTTTTTGGCTACAATCTTTTGGTTTTCTTTTCAGTCTGGTCTATCTGGTTCTTTGTGCTTTCTAGCTGGTCATTTCTGGTCTTTAATTTGCTAATAATTTTACTTGATTTCTGAACCTCAATTTCCAACTGAGAAATTCTGCTTTTTAAACTGTCATTTTCTTTTTGAACCATTTCCCACTTTTCCCACAACATTTTCTTGTCAGATCTCTTTAGTCTTTCTCATGATCTCATATTTGAACTCTTCCAGAGCTTGTGACCAATTTTCATTTTGGGGGGGAAGGTTTTGATTTCTTTAATTGTTTGTCCTCCTCTGGTTTCTGGATTTTTCCTGTGCAAAATTTATCAAGTGTTAGAACTTTTCTCTAGTTTCTTTTTGGTAGTTATTTCTTGGGCCTTGCTTGTCATCATTATGCTGGTTTTTCTTTCTCAGTCATAAGTCTGAGTGAGGCAGGCAAACTCTCTGTGTATAGAACGAAGGAACAATTTTTGCCTGAGGCTACTTTGTGAGTCTCCTGGCTTCCATTGTCTACTAGGCCTCTGCTGTCCTCACTCCCACACAGCTTCACTCCTACACTCACGACCTAAACTCCCCAGGCTCCTGGGGTCTCTATTCTAGTTGTTCTCAGGGTGAAGGCCCAGGTGGTCCTAGTCAGCTGCCCAGAGTCTTGAAATTGACCCACACTTGCTCCTCCCCCTGAGTATCTCCCCTGACTCTCAGCACATTGATCTGCTTCCACTGACCTCTGCCTTTCTCAGCTCCACTTCCGCACCCAAGGTCTGTACTCTCTAGTATCCTGGTGTCTCATGTCTTGCTGTTCTCATGGGCAAGCTCCTGCTGGTCCCAGTTAGCTGCCAAGAAACTAGATTTTTGCACCCTCTACTTGCTCTAACTCTGGTGTGCAGTCTCTGACTCTGGTACTGTGAGTGGGTTTTGGAAGGGTTTATCACCTCACATTTTGATGGGAGCTATTTCCTTCCCTTATAGTATGGAAATGCCCAAATCCCATGTACCTTCGATATTGTGCCCTATTGTGGGGTCCCTTCTTTCACCTGGATTTGGTTTTTTTTTTCCTTTGGAGGTATGCTGTATGAGTTGGTAGTGAGGAGAGTTAAATGCCCTGTTCTACTCTGCAGTCATCTTAACCCATAAGTCTTGCCCCTTTTTGTTAAGAGAAGTCATCATGTACCTCAGATAGACATCTTCCTAACTGGTCTTCCATTTTCCCCCACTATTTCCGTTTCTCTGGGGATGTTTGTAAAACAGATTTACTAGCCCCTATATCCAACAAAAGATCATAAATCTGCTCCCCTACTTTCAATGATACATGGGGTTCTGTGCTATTTGGTGGTGAATGTGTCTGTAGAACTGGTGCCAAAACAGATTGATCAGGGAATTGCATCTCTAATTCCTGTCCCTTACATTGCACTTCCCCATTTACTTCTGCCTCACTACCTTGCCAGTATTTAAAACTACTAATATTCTGCCAGGATTTATTTACTTCACTACAGCTTTCTCTTGTTTCTATTCCATTGTTCTCATTTGCTATTACTATATCTTTATATTCTGTCCCTTAATCAGTATTTATATTTTCTACAACTGTGCTTTCCTGTGCACACCTTCATAATACACATGCTTACTTTTGTTTGTCCCCTTTTTGGTAATTGTGCCCAGCCACTTAAGAATACTTAAGATGATTTCCATTTTTGACAGGTCTGGGGTTGTTGGGACCCATGGCAACAACCAAGATTGCAACATCTATGGTTTTCCTTTGGTCTGTAGCATTGTACTTGTTGTAATTATTTGAATTCTGTCTATATACATTGCTATTAAATTTGTTGCCTTGGTTTCCTCTAAATCCTTGTCCTAAAAACTGACCTCTAAAACAACATTCTCTAACCATGTGCCCTATGGGTTATACAAAAAACACCTTGGGGTATTCTGCCTGTACTGTCTAGGTTTAAAATCAGTTTTGGATGACTTAATAAAACCTTAGGGCTGCCAAGGCTTTTATCTGTTTTATCTCATTGTCCTTAAGTTTTTCCTATGTTTCTTTCAGTTGTTTCATGAAATTATCTATGACAGTGTTCTTGTCATCTGCCTGTCTATCTTTTTACCCTTGATGGATATAATTAGCCATTCTTTTGAATTCTTCTAAGCCCACTGTGCATCAATTTGGGTGACAGCTCCTAAAAAGTTTCTTACAGAGGGGCAGGCATTCATTACAAATTGTCTTTGAATATGGTCAAAATGATCTCTTTAAGAATGTCCACATGAAGCCATTGCTCTGCAGAATCTATCAGCCTGTCAAAATACATAGCTGGTGTTTCCCCTGCCTCCTGTTGTAATATTTCAAATTTTGACCATGTGCTCGGGTGTTTTGAAATAGCCTTCATAACTTCTAAGATGGATTCCATAGTCTTTCCCAAATATTGGCAAGCATCTACAGAATTCATCTCAAGGTAAGGATCTTCTTTGGGAATTGGAGTGAGAGAAGTGTAGTTATTTGTCTACTGGATGAATTGTTAATTTTTTCTCCTGGTTAATTGCTCATCCATAAGTAATTCAAAATCATGAAAACCTGAGTCAAAAATCCTAAGCACCATCTTAAATTCAAGGATCACATCTCTTCAAACTTTGAGGTTCTTTTTTATCATCTCCAAATTGACTTGGCTAAAATTCTTATGGGCTTTATGACGTAGTATTCCCACATCAGAGGACATATAAGGGATATCTAGGAGGGGGAACATTATTGCAGGGGAGTTTGCCAAAGCCTGTTCTTCTAGATGTAGTTTGGTAGGTACTTGTTGACTTTCAGCACCCCCAACTATTTCTTTTTATACCATCCCTTTTCTCATAGCTAATTCCATATATTTTGTTTCCGTGCTCTCAAACTTAACTTGCAAATTCAGAACCAGTTCTTTAATTTCACTCCTTCCTAAATGTAACCATGAAATCATATTTACTTTCTTAAAAAATACCATTAAACCTTTCTCAGATAATAAAGCCATACTAGTAGTATGATTTTAATGGTTAATATGACAAGGCACTTCTTATAGTTACATTAAAGAATGATTCTAAAATTGTAAACTCCAGAAATTCATAAAAAATCTGATATAAATACCAGGAAAAATGCAGGTACTAAGGAAAGATAATACAAAAAAATATCCATCCTGTTATACTCAGACTCAGATGGAATCCCCTGAGTAAACAGTACTTTCTTTGGTATACAAAATATTTTATTAAACCGCTACTTTAAAATAAATTCAAATAATATACAGCTGTGGGACTGTGCAGCTGAAGAAAGAAAAAAAATTGAAGCCCCTTTTTTAAAACTTTTTTTTAAACATCATTTAAACCCCATACTGTCTGCACAGACTTTGAATTATGGGCCTTTTGTCCCTTGGAAACTACCTATCACAAAATTCTAATGGCTGCCTGAGGCTCCTCTCTAAACCCAAGAGTTCTGAAGAGACTTAGAATGGCTGTTAGCCTTCAAAACATATTAGTTCTTCAGGTTTTTGTCCTACCTGGCTTGCTAACTGAAAAAGACAGGTTATTAGAAGGGGACCAAGGTTTTAAATTAGCCTAGGGAACTATCTAGGTATCCAATTGTAATTTTTTGGATATTTTAGCTGTTACTAGTCAAAGTGAAGCAGATGCCCACTTTCACTCACTGAGCCAGAAATGCACAAGGCCCTGAAAACAATTAGATATTTAGATATATAAAATAGCTCTTTCATAAAAAATAAATTAGTAGATAAGGATTAGGAAAAGAGGGTAACCTACTTCTAAATTTCTTCTCACTCTCCCACCTTGCTATGTTTTGCCACTAGAAAAAACTCTTCATTTACTTGAAGTTATCAAACACTCCCTGATCTAACTAAATAATCCAAAATTCTGTTTAACATATTCCTGGCTAAAATCCTCTTTTTACTCCAAAAATTTGTTTCAAGGGTTTGTTAACAGTGGGTCGGAATGACTGAACTTGCTCTGCAGGGTTTGAAACTGGCTTGGAACCCATAACCCAACCTTACTTAAAATAAAGCCAAGGAAAGTTGGCACACAGTCACAGACAGCAGGGATAATCAGATCTTCTCCAAACTGCTCTTCACTTGATAAGGAACCACAGGGAATGATTGAAAGGTTGTCCTTTGTTCTCCAAAGACTTGAGATAGGAAAAGCTCCTATAAGCAGCTCTTCCTCCCTCTGCTTGGTTAGAACCAAGATCTAAAAAGCCCAAGACCAAGGATCAAGTGTCAGTTGTCTATCAGATAACGCTTCTTTCTCTCCCCTGTCTTCTATAATACTTTCTCCAAAATTCTTTGTCATCTGCTAATGTCAGTTCCTTCAAGTCAACTTTCTGTCTCACACTTTTCTCTCTAATTTCCCTATTACAATATATAATATATGAATATAACATACATATAAGTAATTCATATCAACATCAATGGCAATAGATATCTGACTCTTTGTTAATCATATTCCAGTCCTGGATATACTTATATGGTTTCTAAAAGTGTCGCTGGACAGAAGAAACATGTGAAAGAGTAATAGGGTACATCAAATTATTCAAAGCAGGTGTGTGCTGGCAGTTGTCTAAATGTAAACACATTTAGCTATTGTTATAATTAAAATTCTCTGGTGAGCATATCTCAATACATAATTATTTACTAAATGATAAAAATGAGGTAGAGAAAGGGAAATCACAAGCTAAGTGTGGCTGGCAACCTCTCCTTTTAGCTGGGGCCTAATCACACACCCATTCACTCAGGATTTCAAGGAAAACATCCTGACTTTCTCCCTGTACTCCAAGTTATTCACTTTGTGATGTTCCTTTCCCAAGCCCAAAGAGGTGGGGAGATGATCATTGTAGCTTATGTAGAAGAATAATTGTGAATATTACGTTGAGAAAATGAACTAAAAAGTGGAAACATGGAATACTTAATTTATATGAACATGCTGGTGTCTGTGGAAATATCTTCTGCAATTAAAGGAGGGTGGAAAGAACCTGGGACACTTGTAGGTAAATTAAACAAACAGACAGACAGACAGATAGATAGATAGATATAGATAGATACATAGATACATAGATACATAAATAGAAAGATATATAGATAGAGGAAAACAAGATATCCAGAAGAAAACACAGAAAAGTAGGAAACATTTGAAAGTTTCATGTGGGAATTCTTATATAGATAGGAAGAAATGTAAGCTATATATATATATATATATATATATATATATATAT
>NC_058131.1:184659041-184708358 GCF_016433145.1 Gracilinanus agilis | reverse complement strand
CTAGTTGCACTCCCCAATGATTATAACTATTGACATCACAGACAATACTGTGAACAAAAATTTTCTGCTCAAATATAGCAATAAAATTCAAAGCATGAAAGGAGTGATTTTTCTGAAAGCAATAGATTATTTCCCACAATGACTTTATGAGGCTGTAGCTTTCGCATGGCATCACCACTCTTCCTCCAGGTCAGAGATTATGACATTAGTCCTCTGCTCAATTCTCCTTTATGAGACTTTCCATCTAAGCTCAGAAGTTGGCCAGAGGGATCCTATGAGTAAGTCTGGTCTGGATTGGATTTCTATGTCACTATAAAAATAAGAAAGTAGCCTAGAAATCATCAGTTTACCTTGGTGAAATTAGATAGGAAATGTATTTTCCCTACTTTTCTGACTTTTCCCACATACTGGCAATTATATTATAACCAATTTGGGAATCCCAATTGGTGATTTACTTCCCATTTAGATTTCATCTTACTCCATATATATATGCCACATGGCACATATATAGGGTAGCAACACGTGAATCTCACATCCAAAAAAATTTATGTATGAGCTGCTTAGCATGACCAACAAATCAGTATCATTCTGTTCCCAGTGTGTGGGTCAGGATGGGATTGTTCATTAAATGAGCTGCTGATGAGTACAAAATAGTGTTATCAGAATCAAAATAAAAGGTAATAGAGAGGCTTAGTGATGACCACTGTGGGAAACTCAGGGTTAGAGAGTGTGATCTAAAAGAGTATGCAAAGAAGGAGAAAGAGTCAGAGAGGTAAAATATCCAGGAGTATTTCAAAGTAAATGGTATCTTAAAACAGCAATGGGCAAACTATGGCCCACAGATCAGATGAGGCCCCCTGAAATGTTCTATGCAGCTGTGGGACATTATTCCTAATCTGATGAGTACAATTGGTAGGATAGAATACAATGAAACTTTGAAAGAGTTGCCTTAGAAACAGACTGACAGATGAGCATGTCCTTTCTTTTGGTCCCTTCTTGAAAAAGTTTGCCCATCACTGTCTTAACAACATAGTTTACCAGTAGTAAAATTATATCTAAAAACCCTAGATAGAGAGTATTAAGGAAGGGAGAATGACTAACAGTGTCAAATGCTGATGTGAGTTCAAAGAGAATGAGCACTGAGAAAAGGCCACTGTATTTGACAACTAATAGATCAGCAGTATATTTGAAGAGAGAAATTTTGAGGTAAAATTAGAAGGTAGATTATAAAAAGAATTGGAGAAGAGAAAGTAAAGGATCCTACAGTAGATGGTTTTTTAATTATTAATTTAGTTGCAAAGAATAGGATGATAGGTTAGGAAAGAAAGATTAAGTTACTTTTGTTTTTTTCAGGAGTGGGAAGATATATCTATATTTATAGGCAGTGGGGTATAAACAGGACACACAGAAAGAGTAAAAATAAGTGATATTACTGGGATAACAAAGAAAGCATTCACTGTTAGGATATAGGATGGAATAGAATCTTTAAGACTTTTTGATCAAATGACATAGAGGTAAAGGAGGAGACTTTGGCAGAAGATACTTGAATGAAGGAACATTAGAAAGAGAAATTATAAAATTCATGTGATCTTCAATAGAATATGTTATATAAGTAGAGGCATGTTAATAATTTTCATTGTATTTGTTGTCCTTGATATCAATCAGTGCTAAAAATTTAGTATGGGAATATTTTGTAAGCTTGAGACCAAATGGGAAAAAATGTTTAAAATGAGAACTTATAAAGTTTAAATAAAGAAATGAATTTTCTGCCCAATGATAATTATAACAAAGTTATCAATGGAAAAATATGGGATAAAGATGAAAGAAAGCTGTATAATACTGGTTAAAGTAATTCACTCAGTTTTATCAGTATATAGCAATTGTCAAAGCAAATCGATTAAGTGGTGTCTAATCTAAATAGCCTACATAATACTGAGTCTACAAATACTGCACTTTCTTACAATTTTGGTTGTTTGGTTTTGGTCTTTCATATTCAAAGAGAACCAAAATGGCATCACTGGTGATGGATGTCTTTTGACTCACACGTGAATTAGATTGCAGTGATGCAGAATTAAACAAAGTTCACAGCCTCACTATTCCAGTCATAAAATTACAGTAGAAGAAAATTACTGGCTTTGGATGCAGTGGATGACCTTGACTTCCTTGATGTGCAATCAAGTTCTAAGGATTCCATAGAGCCACCTTCATGGCCATTTGAACAAATTGTTATCATTTGCTCCTTTTGCTAATATAAGTCTTTGTGTATCTCAGATAGGCATCTTCCTATCTGACCAAAAGTTTTGAGGTCTGTCAGTGAACCTTAACCTAATTTAGCCTGCTTATTGAGATGTTTTACTGGAGTGCAATCACTACAAATTTTATAAATTCTTGCAGCTATAAGTTAGAACTGGGTGGCAGATGGACACACATAAAGAAAAATAGTCCTTAATTGGACTCAGGATGCCGTGAAAGCAGAGCTACTAATCTTTACTGAAAACCATTTGCCATGTAGGGAGGTATAGAAGTCATAGGTAAATTTTGTTTAAGCTACATACTTATGAAGATATAATAGAGGATTCAAGGAAGATGGTGGCTTAGATGGAGTAAAACTTAAGACCTCCACACCCTTCCATACCAAGATAAAAATAAAGTGCTTCGAGAAGAAGAAACACCAAATCTAAGAACAGGACAGAGCGGGGGGGTCCTACTGCTTGTCAGCTCAAGAGGTACACCAAGAAAAAAGGCTTGAATTCTTAAGCTGTTGGGTCTGAGGGTAAAGAAAAAGGAGAATCCCAGGATCCTTCCCACACATGCTGTGCTGAGTCTCCAGCAGCTTCTGAAATCTCTGGGTGGGAAAACACACTAACCAGGAGAGGGCCTTGCTGGTGCTGGACTCATGGAGTTGAACACAGATGGCAGGGAAGTGGTTACAGGAGAAAGGAAGAGAAACATAGTGAAATAACTCAGAAGATGGTAGCTTAGATGGCGCAAAACTTCAGATTTCCTTGCTCTACCACACTGAGATAAAAAAAACAAAGTATTTCGAAAGGAAAGAAAATAAAATCTAACAACAGGACAGAGCAGGTTGACCCTAATGCTGGACAGCTCAAGAGGTGCACCAAGAAAAAGACCTGAATATTTGAACTGTTGGGTTTTAGAGTAAAGAAGAAGGTGAATCCCAGGACCCCTCCCCCACATGCTGTACTGAGTTTCCAGAGGTTCCAGAAATCTCAGGTGGGCAATCACACTAGCCCAGAGAGAGGGACTTTCTTGCATTGGACATGGGGACTTAGGGAGATGAACACAGACTGCAGGGAGGTGGATAGAGGAGAAATGCAGAGAAACACAGTGAAAATACTCCATCTTGCATCTCCCCTCACTTTTTCTTGAGATTTTAGCCGAAGGGCACATTAAGCTCTACAGAACTCTATGCCTTGTCTTAACCCCATCAATTAGATAGATAAGGATTCTTCAGTGGGTTGGAAACTCCAACACCCCTCCCCCAAAGAATTCAGAGAAACTAACTATAAACAAACTCTTATTGCCAGCTGGGGGAAGAATTTTCATCAAAGCTCACTAAAACCATCAGCTTAATCTAATCAGCCAACAGAACAGAGAAGGGACAGGAGGGAAAGAAGGAAAAATATAAGTAAACAACAGAAAAAGAAAAAAGAAATTACAATTGACAGCTTCATTTCAGGTAGTGAACAAAGAGCAAATGAAATAGAAAATTAAGGAAATCCATGGAAAACCATAGAACATTCAGTGAATTGAACACAGATTTTGGAAGATCTCAACATTCAATTAACTCAAGAACTTAAAATTCAATTAATTCAGGAACTCAAAAAACAATCAAGGGAGGCTGAAGACAATTTGAAAAAGGAAATACATCAACTAACACAAGAAAACAATGTCTTTAAAGCCAAAATTGACCAGCTTGAAAATAAAGCAAAGAAGTTAAAAGATAACCTGCAAAGAAAATCAGACCAGAAGGAGAAGGATGACCAAAATTCTAGGGACGAAGTTCAGTCTTTAAAAATTAGAATTCAACAACTAGAAGCAAATGACTTTACAAGGCAGCACGAATACAGAAAACAAAATCAAAAGAATGAAAATTTTGAGGAAAATATGAAACACCTCATTGGCAGAGCCTCAGATCTAGAGAACAGATCTCGGAGAAACAATTTAAAAATCACTGGAATATCATGACAAAAGAAAACTTGGACATCATCCTACAGGAAATTATGCAAGAAAATAGCCCTGGCATTCTTGAACAAGAGGGAAAAGTGGATATTGAACGAATGTGCAGATCACCTACTACATTTAATCCACAACTGACAACTCCCAGGAATATTATAGCCAAATTCAAAAACTACCAGACAAAGGAAAATATTATAAGCTGCTAAGAAGAATCATTCAAGGAACCACAGTTAGGATAATACAGAATCTGGCTGCATCTACATTGAAGTACCAGAAGGCATGGAATATAATATTCCAAACTAGGTCTACAAATAAGAATCAACTATCCAGCAAAACTGACTATATTCTTGCATGGGGAAAGTATGGTCAGTCAATAAAATTAAAGACTTCCAAGCATTCATAAAGAAAAGACCAGACTTAAACAGAGAATTTGCTGCCCAAACACAGAACTCAAGAAAATCACCATGAGGTAATGGGGGGGAGGGCTTTTTCTTTAAGGGACCCACTAAATTCAATTGATTTGTATCCCTATAAGAAAAGATGATATTGGTAACTCTTAAAAATTTTTATTATCAAAAGGGAAGTAGAAGAAGTATTCTTAGAGGGAACAGTGACAAACTGTATAGGATGAAATAACAAGATATATATATATATATATATATATAAAACTAGAGGCAAAAAAAGAAGATAATATTAAGAGAAATGGGAAAACAGACAAAGTGGAGTAATTTATATTCCATAAAGAAGCCTGTGGGGCAAACAGGGGAGAATAACAGTATACTGGAAGGGTAAAGAGGTTGGAGAGAGAAAATACTTAATTCTTAAGTGCCTTTAAATTAACTTAAAGAAGGAAGAACAATCATATCCATTGGAGCAGAGAATTGATTCCAGCCCTATAGAGAAGTAGAAGGGTAACAAATGGTCTGATGGGGAGGGAATCAATAATAGGGAGGGAGAGGGCTGGGAGTAGCTTAAAAAGACCCAAAATAAAAATAAGAGAGGAATAATAAGGGAGGGGGGATAAAGGAAAGTAAATAAGAGAGGGGATTAGGGGAACTGATTAAAATAAAACATGGGTATAGAAGGAAATAGTGAAAGAAGAAAGGAAAGGACAAGGAGAGGGAATCAAAATGTTGTGAAATACACTTGATAATTATAACTCTGAATGTGAATGGGATAAACTAGCCCATAAAATGAAAGCAAATAGCAGAGTGGATTAGAAAACAAAATCTTACCATATGTTGTCTACAAGAAACACATATGAGGCAAGACATACAAAGAGTAAAAATAAAAGGCTGGAGCAAAATCTATTGGGCTTCACCTGGGGAAAAAGAAGGCAGGAGTTGAAATCATGATTTCTGCCAAAGCCAAAGTAAAAATAGATGTGGTTAAAAGAAATAGGGAAGGTAACTACATCGTGATGAAAGGTAGTATAAAAATTGAAGAAATAGTAGTGTTTAACATGTATGCACCAAATGGTATAGCATCTAAATTTCTAAAGAACAAACTGGCAGAGCTCAAGGAGGAGATAGATAATAAAACTATACTAGTAGGAGACCTGAACCTTCCCCTATCAGATCTAGATAAATCAAACCAAAAAATAAATAAGAAAGAGATAAGAGAGGTGAATGCAATCCTAAAATAATTAGAGTTAATACATATATGGAGAAAAATAAATAGGGACAAAAAGGAATACACCTACTTTTCAGCAGCACATGGAACATTCAACAAGACTGACCATGTACTACGCATAGGAATATAGCAAACAAATGCTAAAAAGCAGAAATAGTAAATGCAACCTCTTCAGGTCATAATTCAATAAAAATTGTTATTAGCAAGGATACAGGGAAAGGCAAACCAAAAACTAATTGGAAATTAAATAATATGATTCTCCAAATTAAGGTAAAGAAAAAATCATAGAAACAATTAATAATTTCATTGAAGAAAATGCCAATGATGAAACTTCTTACCAAAACCTAGGGATACATCTAAAGCAGTCCTAATGGGGAAATTAATATACTTGGGTGCACATATTAACAACTTAGAGAGGGCAGAGATTAATGAATTTGGCATGCAACTTAAAAAAAAAAACTAGAAAGCAAAGAAATTATAAATCCCCAGATGAAAACTAAATTAGAAATACTAAAAAGCAAAGGAGAAATTAATAAAATTGAGATGAAAAGAACTATTGAATTAATATATAAGACTAGAAGCTGATACTTTGAAAAAACAGATAAAATAGACAAAGTACTGGTAAATCTAATTTTTTAAAAAAGTTAAGAAGAAAACCAAATTAAGTATTGTGGCATTTAAAATTATTTTAAGCCCTGGGAGACTACAACTCCTAGGACTCCCTTCTACAACTTCTCTTGACACCTCCCACTTTCTTTGTGGGAGGTATTGGAGAAAGTATAAATCAGAGAATTTGATGCCTTTTTGTTCTCTCTAGCCCAGAGGCTCTGGGATCCTGAGCTCTCTCTCTGCTCCTTTTTTCCCTTTTTATCGATTTCCTCATTTTCCTAGACCTTCCCCTTTCTAATTAAAATAAAACCTACCTATTCTAAAACCTAAGTTGCTCTCTGATCTTTTATTTGAGCCCCAAAGGGCTCTGGTCAATTTCTCCCTGCTGGGGCTGGGACCCACTACCTTTCTTTCCCTTTCTCTACCTTCCTCTCTCCTTTCTCCCATCCATCCTTCCTTCTACCTACCTTCTCTTCACCCTCTCACAGTTTTTGGCAATGCAAATGGACCTGAACCTGCCTGCTTGCCTGCTGACAATCCTGCCTGCCTTATTGCATAAGGGTAATTGAAAAAATTTTCCAACCTGTAAGAGGGAGATTTTTAGGTATTTGTAGATATATATTTAAAATATGGCCACCAGGAATCAACAATTCAGATTGATTCCATAATTAAAATAGACTCAAGTCAGCATCCAGTTTAAGGTAGTTTATTTAGAATTAGGAAGGTAAGAGATAGGTAAATAGAGAGAGGGAGAGGCCAGTCCAGGCCTGGAGAGGCCTGGATGGAGAGAGAGGCTTAAAAGACTAATTAAACTAGGTTACAAGCCAAAAGACTTTAGAAATCAGAGAGGCTATAAGCCTACTTAAGGCAGAGTTTGGAAGTGCCAAGGTAGGCCAAGGAAGTCAGCCTAACTTACCCACATAACAATGCAGAGTAGAAGCATTCTGAGGTCTCAGCTGAGCACCTTCAGCACCAAGTCCAAAGCCAGAACTCCTGAAGTCCTGAAGTCCTGAACTAACTCTACCAGGTTGTAACCCACATATTTAAAGAGATATTGTCTCTCATCATTTCCTGTGGGTCACCTCTAATTCAAGTGGACCAATGGCTGCCTCTAAACTGATTTGGACTGCCCAAAGGCAGTCCCTTGTTCTTGATTTGATACTTATTGTCATGTGTGATCAACTATCTCCACTCCCCTTTTGAGGGAGGTGGGGATGATATAATCTAGATGCCTAGGGTAAGTAGATTTCTGACTATGAATGGGCTAAAGTTAATTTCATTTACACAAGCCCAAAACCCAGCCCAGCAAGGGTCCTTTCTACTCCTAAGCCCCTGCCAAGATCTTCTGCATCAGCAAAGGTGCTAGATCTAAATAACCCCCCACCACTGCCCAGGAACCTTAACACTAATTCCCCTCACCCTTGCTATTCTAAAACCCAGCAGGGGGTCTGCTGGCAAAAACCAACAGGGGTGTGGAAAAAACCTTGATCACTCTCTGCCTTTCACCCACCCCAGGATAAATTATCCCTACTGCCTCCTACTAACTCCAATCTCTCCCTCTGGAGAGATTTTGCCTTTTAAAAGGCAACACTAAAAAATCCCGAATACTAAAAACCCCACTTACCTTGTTTATCACTCTGATGGCTTTCATTGTCCATTTAGGCTTTCATTATCCATTTCAGCTTAGTAGATTTCAGTGCTCCTCATCCCTTTTTCCTCAGATGAGCTGCAGTGCTACATTAGCAATTAGAGGACAGCACTGAGCACTTAGAGTGTGGTCCCTGTCCCTTTTTTTCTGCTAAGTTGCAGTGCTACCTTTCTACCACTGTAGGGCAGCACCAATAATACATAATTTATAGCAAAAAAAACAAATAAAAGAATATTTTTTGCCATTTAAACTAAATCAATCAATCAATCAAAAATCATAAATAAATAAACATACCTGGAAATAAATAAATAAGCAATCAGAGCTGGCTGAACAAATAAATAAATAAATAAATCTGTAGAAGCCTCTCAACACGTTTGCTTCTATATAGGAAAACATTTATGCTTTTGAGAGATTGGAATGCCTCCTCCTGATGCTGCTAGGGAATCTTGTTTTCTTAATTTTCAATATGATGACACAAAAGGTGGCAGATAGGAAAATGCAAGCCACAATCCAAGCAGCAGAACAATCCAGCTGGACAATTTCAAATACTTTATGCACAATGCACAGAAAAAGGAAGATTCAAAATTTTGTGAAGCTGTTCCTGAAATACTAAGAGTAGAAAGTACTATTCCTCTAATTTCTCCTGACATAGAGAAGGACACTGATGTGAAGAGACTCCTCTCTCATCTTGTATATCTCTTAGCCAACCCTCTCTCCCCTGCTACTTCACCTGACACCCTGTCCACTCCTGTCCCTTCTTCCAACCCACAACCAACCCCAGCCAAGACTTTATCAGTTCCTATTCATGCCACAGTAAGCATGCAAACACCTCAAAAAAGCCGTTCTGCCATGATAAGCACCAAAACAACTAAAAAGAAACAAAAACCACATTATGATTCTAAATCATATGATTCTGATTCCTGTTATGGTATTTTCCCTCTAAGGAAAGTGGCTATATTAGACTGATCTGGGGATGTGATGAATTTAACACACCATACTCCATTCAGTCCTCAAGATATCAAAGAGTTTAAAAAAGATGTTCCAAATTATAACGACAAACCCATGGCTGTAATGAAAAGGATGGAAGACATATTTTTCCAATACAATCCTTCCTATAAGGATGTGGGGAAATTACTATAGATCTTCCTGACAGAGAGAGAAAAACCAAAATCATCTCTCATGTAAAAAATGCCAGAAATGCAGTACATTGGCCAGGCAAAGATCCTCATTGGAATTACAATGAAGAATATTTGCAGTTAAATAATGCTAGGGCCACAATATTAAAAGTAATGAAAGAATGTGCAGAATATCCAAACAACTGGACCAAATTTGATTGCCTAATGCAAAATGATGATGGAAATTCCTCTCAGTTTATGGAAAAGCTTATTGAATTTGGGGCTTGATATTTGGACATGGATGTATCAATGGAACAAGGTATAAGACAAATAAGGTGTCAATTTGTAAACAATTTTAGCAGAGTGGTCCAGGATTACTTTAAGATGAATTGTCCCAAATGGCCAGAAATGGATTTGGATGAATTAAGGAAAATAGCTGTGTATGTCACTAAAGGACATGAAGAGAGAAAGGTACAAACTAATGATGTATTAGATACCATACCAAAAGAACTAAAATCATTACAAAATAAACTAGAAAAGCAGGAAAGAGGGCATGATGATACTACACCAATACCACTTGCCCCTCTCCAAGAGACCAATTATCAATCTCTGACCTGCCACTTCTGTAATAAGAAAGACCAGTTAATAATGCATTGCAGGAATCCGTTATAGGCAATTAGGAATAATATAAAAACTACAACAATTTCTGTAACAGTGCTAAATTTCAGAAATAATAACTATAGGAATTGCAATTTCAGGATTGATAATCAGGCAGATAACTCATAAAAATGACCCAGAGTAGTATCTTCTAAGTGGAGTTTGTCCACACATTACTCAGGGTGCTACTGACCCTACATATGGGGAAGAAGGAGGTGCCCCTTAAACTGTATTGCTTTTGTTGTTTTTGTTGTTTTGTTGCTATTAACCATTATTAGTTTTGCCTCCCTTTTAAAATAGCAAAAGAAGAAGAAACAGAATTTTACAATACAGACCTGTCTACCCCCTTATCTTTATTTGTGCCATCTGATATTTGACATGTGCCTTAGTATTGATAATTTGGAAAACTTGTATTTTGTATATTTTGAAAGATCTGAACATATATTACCTATATTAGGAAACCTGTATTGAATTTGACTTGATATACATTTTGTGCTTTTTGTGAAATTTTTGAATTTTATTGCTTTTATACATTCATTGTTTTACCTCATTTGCACTCACACTGTGGATTATGGCTAAGATAAGAGGAAATGCATGAAAATTCTTGGGTAAGAACCTTTATATTTTACCTCTTTTTAAGTGAGATGAATTGCAACAAACCCACATAAATATATGTTTTCCTCATTGTCGCTGATTATAGGAGATATAAATATTTTGAAATTTTAGCACTTTTTTATAATTATATGTGCAATTTTTGAATTTAAGCCCATGTTATCTAAATTGAAAGAGTTTTTGATTATTAGATTAGTATAGGTTTAGGATTGAGAGCCAGGCCTAGAGACTGGAGGTCCTAGGTTCAAGTCCGGCCTCGGACACTTCTAGCTGTGTGACCTTGGGCAAGTCACTTGACCCCTATTGCCCACCCTTACCACTCCTGGGCCAAGGACGGTCCCTAGCCAGGATGAAAAAGGAGGAGGGTTGGGCATGGGGCTAACAACCCCACCCTGTAAAAACTACATCTGCTAAAGAAACTGCAACCTAAAGTAGGGGCAGCTGGGCTAGCTCAGTGGATTGAGAGCCAGGCCTAGAGACGAAAGGTCCTAGGTTCAAACCCAGGCTCAGGCACTTACCAGCTGGGTGACCCTGAGTGACTGTGTGACCCATTGCCTACTGGTTGTGGCCCTATGCTCCTAGAATGGAGTCCCAGGATAAAAAAAATAGGTTTAGTATATCCATTTGTTCTAACTGTAACTGCCTCCCCAAAATCCTTAGACTATTGAAAATGCCATTGATGTTTTTCTAGTATGGGACTTAGTACATATGTCTGATTCAACAAAATAGGATCAACAAAGGAGCACAGATTTCATCGATACAGTGTCAAAGAAGCACAAATACCTACACAGTGCCAAAGCAGCACATACTTAACCTGCATGATGCCAAATGAGCACACAGGTGAAGTAGAGAGACCAATCCTACTAGGACTGCTGAGACTTCTATGCCAATAAAAAGGATTTGAACCTAGTGTGAGAATCAAGGTTGTGATGCATAACATATGTTAAGATGTAGGACTCTTTGAACTATACTCCTTGTGAGATTTATAAGTCAAGTATCTAACAATTGGCTGTTCTGGCTCCATATTCTAACCTTGAGAAGAAATGATGAAGAAGAAAAGAAGAAATGCCATAATATCAGACCAATAAATACAAATCTAGTCCTTTTCCTAAATTTCTTAATATGGTGGTTGACTGTGATCCTGGCTGCTCAGTGGAGTAAATGCATGATGTCAGACATGGATTGATTTGATTAAGCATTATTCAAAGACCTAGTGATTTTCTTTTTTTTTCTTATTTAGAATCTTCTTCATATGAATTTTAGAACTGGATGTTTAGAATTTTTCATTCACTAGTTATTTGACCTTTTTGTGCTAATTTTTCTGATGAATTTGATTGGCAGTTATTCATATGCCTCCTGCCTCAGCCATATATCCCTCTATGATTTTAATGTTTCTTTCTATACTCTTCCTTGGGGGGATGTGTTTTTATTTCATATGGAGACTCTAGGTTATTTTAGGAGAAGAAGTTCACTACCAACTAGAATCCTAATGGAGATGCCCGTGGAGACCACATGGAAAATGCATGCTGATGCAGGAGCCTAAGAAAGCAATCATATGTGCAAAATCATGAACTTTGGGGGGTTTTAAAATTCATTAATCTGGTTTTGCTTTAAATTCATTTAGCTTGTTAAAAATTCACCAGTTTTGTTTAAATGCATTTGTTTTATATATCTATATGTTTAGTTGTAGAAAAGGAGACTGCTCCCTGAATGTTTTTGTAAAAGAAGCACCAAGTATTTAATTTCTTTATATTGTAAAAAATTGTTACCATTCTCCCATTATATTGATGTATGTACCCTTTATTTTAATTGTAAATTTATTTATATTTGTTATGCTCCATTGTGGAGACTGTTCTCCCAAATGAACACAGAGGGGAATAAGGCATTTAAAATTATTGTAAGTCCTGGGAGACTACAACTCCCAGGACTCCCTTCTACAACTTTCCCCAACACCTCCCACTTCCTTTGTGGGAAGTATCAGAGAAAGTATAAAAGAGAGAGTTTGGCGCCTTTTTGTTCTCTCTAGCCCAGAGACTCTGAGATCCTGAGATCTTTCTTGGCACCTTTTTCCCCTTTCTCTCCACTTCATTTCTCTTCCTCTACCTTGCTCTCTCCTTTCTCCTGTCCATCCTTCCTTCTACCTACCTTCCCTTCACCTAGCACAGTATCAAAGTGTAAGAAATAAAATTAATATAAAAGGATAGATTTAAATATATTAGGGTTTTAAAGGGTTTATTGATAGTCATTTAGGAAAATGAAGCCATGTGCTTCAAACTAAGAGTTAGTTTGAAAGCCCTGCCTTACCTCCACAACTATGCTGCTTCAACAGGAAAAGAGAGATTCCCCTTCCAGTCACTCAGCCTTTACTCTTCTCTCTATTTATTAGGTAATTGCCTACATCATTTTTGTAAGTCAGGAATTATGGGAAATGTAGCTTGAAAGAGCCCTAAATGTTCACAGGAAGTTTAGATAAGGGACCTCAAATTTAGTTCAAGAAGAGGAAATTAAGGCAATCATTAGAATCTATTTCGCACAATTATATAGCAATAAATATAGCAATCTAGGTGATATGGTTGAATATTTACAAAAATATAAATTGTTCAGATTAACAACATAAGAAATAGAATACCTAAATAATCCAATATCAGAAAAAGAAATTGAACAAGCCATCAAAGAACTCCCTAAGAAAAAATCCCCTTGTCCAGATGGATTCACAAGTGAATTCTATCAAGCCTTTAAAGAACAAATAATCCCAGTACTATACAAACTATTTGACATAATAAGCAAGGAAGGAGTTCCTCCAAACTCCTTTTATGACACAAATAGGGTACTGATCCCAAATCCAAATAGACCAAAAGCAGAGAAAGAAAACTAAAGACCATTGTCCTTAATGAACATAGATGCAAAAATCTTAAACAGAATACTAATAAAAAGACTCCAGCAAGTGATCATGAGGGTTATTCATTATGATCAGGTGGGATTTATACCAGGAATGCAAGGTTGGTTCAACATTAGGAAAACCATTCACATAATTGACCATATCAACAAGTAAAACAACAAAAATCACATGATCATCTCAATAGATGCTGACAAAACCTTTGACAAAATACAACACCCATTCCTACTGAAAATACTAGAAAGTATAGGAATAGAAGGGATTTTCCTTAAAATAATAAATGGTATCCATCTGAAACCATCAACAAACATCATGTGCAATGGGGATAAATTAGAAGCCTTCCCAATGGATCAGGAGTGAAACAAGGATGCCCATTGTCACCTCTATTATTTAACATTGTATGGGAAACACTAACAATAGCAATTAGAGAAGAAAAAGAAATTGAAGGTATCAAAATAGGCAATGAGGTGTCTAAGCTATCACTCTTTGGAGATAATATGATGGCCTACTTAAAAATCCTAGAGAATCAACTAAAAAGTTAGTGGAAATAATAAACAACTTTAGCAAAGTTGCAGGATACAAAATAAACACACACATATCGTCAGTATTTCTATATATATCCAACACATTGCAGCAGGAAGAATTAAAAAGAGAAATTCCATTTAAAGTCACCCTAGACAATATAAAATACTTAGGGATCTATCTACCCACAACTACAAAACCTTTTCCACACAATTAAAATTAGATCTAAACAATTGGAAAAACATTGCTTGCTCATGAGTAGGATGAGCTAAGATAATAAAAATGACCATTCTACCCAAATTAATTTACTTATTTAATGCCATACCTATCAAACTACTAAAAGATTTTTTTAATTGAATTAGAAAAAGACATAATAAACTTCATTTGGAAGAAAACAAGATGAAGAATATCAAGGGAAATAATGAAAAAAAAGTGAAGGCAAGTGGCCTAGCAGTATTAGATCTTAAACTGTACTATAAAGCAGTGGTCATCAAAACAATATGGTACTGGCTAAGAGACAGAAGGGAGGATCTGTGGAATAGACTTGGGTTAAGTGACATCAACTAAACAGTTTATGATAAACCCAAAGAGCCCAGCTTTTGAGACAAAAATCCACTATTTGATAAAAACTGGTGGGAAAATTGGAAAGCAGTATGGGAGAGATTGGGTCTAGATCAACATCTCACACCCTATACCAAGATAAGCTCAGAATGGGTGAATTACTTGAATATAAAGAAGGAAACTATAAGTAAATTAGGTGAACACAGAATTGTATGCTTGTCAGATCTTTGGGAAAAGAAAGATTTTAAAACTAAGCAAGAGTTGGAAAAAATTACAAAATGTAAAAAAAATAATTTTGATGACATTAAGTTAAACAGGTTTTGTACAAACAAAACCAATGAACCAAAATATAAAGGGAATCAATATATTGGAAAAAATCTTCATAAGAAAAAACTGACAAATGTCTAATTACTCAAATATATAAGGAACTAAGTCAATTGGACAAAAAAGCAAGCCATTCCCCAAATGATAAATGGACAAATGACATGAATAAGCAATTTTCAGATGAAGAAGTCAAAACTATCAATAAGCATGTGAGAAAGGGTTCTAAATCTCACCTCACACTGAGCAGATTGGCTAACATGACAGCAAAGGAAAGTGGTGAATGTTGGAGTGCATGTGGCAAAATTGGGACATTGATACATTGCTGGTGGAGTTGTGAATTTTTCCAACCATTCTTAATGGTCTAATAATTAAAAGTAGCCAGAGACAAATGTTTGATAGAAGAGAGAGAGAGAGAGAGAGAGAGAGAGAGAGAGAGAGAGAGAGTCTTTGTTGGTGGATCTCTCTTCCAGGACTCCCCTGGGGCCAAATATACAGTAGGTGACTTTAGGGGGTGTCATTCTGAAACTGGATGACCTGGATGTTTGGGCCACCCCTCACGAGTTGGGGTGAGACTTCCCTATAAGACAAAGTATGGGGTACCCCAGTCCTATTATGAATAAGGACAGGGTTCACACAAACCCCCCCAACAGTTAAATTCACAGAGGGTGATCCAGCTTCAAGATGGAGACAACCAGACCAAGCTATGGTTCCCCTCTCTCTTGTTTTCTCTCAGGCACTCTGGGACACTATCTGACTGATGAATGACTTTCGTTATTCACATTTTTGGAGTTGGGGGAAGGGGTGAAGGGCAAAGGGATTTGGGGGTGCCCTCTTCTCTATTTCTTTGTGGTTTGCCACTCATTTGGGAGCCTTTGAGTTTCCCACTCAAGCATCTACCCTTGCCCCTTCTCCTTCTGTTTCTATTACTATTTCCTATTTCTACCCTTTTCTATAATCGTAAGTTAAACTGGAAAGGGTCTCTCATCAAGGTTGGGCTACGGGTAAAGGAGACTAAGAGATTGCTCCCAAAATGAAGTCCAAAAACTTGGCTAACTCCATGGTTGAAATGTTGATGTGTGAGATACAAAGAAATGGCTTTGATCAGGGAATCAGGATTTCAGTTTCTAAAGAAAGATCATCAGGAAGCCCTCAGGACTGGATCTGAGCTGGGATGTCCTCCTCCTCTCTCCTCCCAGTCCTCTGCCCAAAGCTCACTTCTTCCTCCTATTCCCTGGAGCAATTCCCAGAATTCCCTCTGGTATCCCAACTGTCAATAATTATTACCAACTGCCTTTTGCTCCTTTTGTCCCATCACCCTTGCACAAATCCCCTCCTTGCAATGGCAATTTGGAACTGTGCCCAAAAGGCTTTAAAAGATTGTCTGCCCTTTGATCCAGCCATTCCACTGGTGGGTTTATACCCACAAAGAGATCATAAGTAAAAAGACATGTACAAAAATATTTAAAGCCATGCTTTTTATGGTGGCAAAAAACTAGAAAATATGAGTATGCCCTTTAATTGGGAAATGGATAAAGAAATTATGGTATCTTCTGGTGATGGAATATTGTTGTGCTTGAAGGAATAATGAACTGGAGGAATTCCATGTGAACTGGAATGACTTTCAGGAATTGATGCAGTGTGAAAGGAGCAGAACCAGGAGAACATTGTACACAGTGATGGATACACTGTGGTCAAATCGAATGTAATGGACTCCTGTACTAGCAGCAATGCAATGATCTGGGACAATTCTGAGGGACTTATGAAAAAGAAAGCTATCCACATTCAGAGGAAAAATTGTGTCAGTAGAAACACAGAAGAAAAGCAAGTACTTGAGCACATGAGTTGATGCGGATATGAATTTGGATGTAGATTCTAAATGACCATCCCAGTGCAATTATCAGTAATATGGAAACAGGTCTTGATAGAGAACACATATAAAAACCAGTGGAAATGTGCATTTGGCTGCTGGGGGTTGGGGGGGGATGTAGGAGTGGAGGGGAGAGTAAGAATATGAATCATGTAAACATGGAAAAATTTTCTATAAATAAAAATTAAAAGAAAATAAAATAAAAGTTTATTAAAATTTATGAAGTATGATACAATATTATAAGCAATTTCCTTTCATGAAATAAATCAGTGGAGCAAAGAAGTCAGTTTTTCAAAAAGTGAATAAGAAAGCAAGCTGGGATGGGGTTTGGCTACTAGGAGGCTTATTGAATTAAGCTGTAGTACTATAGAGAGGAGTTCCTAGGTTTAAATTTGGTCTTAGGTACTTCCTAGCAATTATAAGAGGGAAGAAGATATACAAGTTACAATCAAAATAATTGTTCAATCCCCTTAAATTCAATCAGTTGCATCCCAATGTTCATTCTGGATCATCTCGATTTAGTGTAGGTTCCTGCAGGCATTCTTTCTCCAAATAGTCCATTTTCTGGTTTCAAAGTGTTAGCAGATTTCTTTTTCTGAACATTTTCTCAAAAAAAATTTTAAATCTTGGACTTTTATTAAAATACAGTCTCCTATGAAGAGGGTGTTGACCAACACCCAAATCAGCTCAGAATACATCATTGAGTTATGGGGTGTTTGAGTCAAGTATCAAAAGAAAAATCAAAAACATAAAAAGAAAAACAACTAGAAAAAAATCAATCTTTGGGAGAAATAAAAAATTCAAAATCAGGATCTAAATATTAAAAATCTATGTATATAAAAATCTATAAGTAAACAAGAATAAATTCCTAATCATCCCCTGTATTAGGGTCCAATTAAAGTAAATTCTGTCCTATAAATCTGTACGACAAAAGGCAGGAATATTGCACTTACCCATTGGCAGCCAAGACTACAGGAAGTTGTGATACCATAAGACAGAAAAAAGAGGACTGGATTCTGGGTGCAAGGGAAGTGTACCTTCCCTGGTCTGACTTGTCTTCATTCTCAGTGATAGGGGATCCAGAATGATGACCAACCTTCAATATTTGACTGGTGGTGTAGTACAAAGTGTCCTATATCTTAACATATGTCAAGCATGGCAACTTCGAGTCTCACACTAGGTTCAAATCCTTTAGTATTGGCATAGAAGTTCATTAATCCTACCTTGCTTTGATCTTTTTTCTTACCTTCGTGCTCTTAGGCACTGTGCAGATTCTCACCAATCCCATCAAGATTGGTTGATTTCCTTGACCTTATGCTTCTTGGCACTATATAATGGTTCTTTTGTTCCCTTCTCCTGGAATCAGCCACAAACATTAATCACAGTCCCATAACATTTATCAATAAATGGCAGGTTCCAATAGTCTAAAGATTTTGGGGTATGAATTAATATTAGAACATATATGTATATATGCACATATATATATTTAACATATCACTGCAGAATCAAAAATTAATATTGATTATATGTACTTTAAGTACAAGAAATAAAGAAAAAGGAAAAATCAAATATATTAGAAAAATAAAAAGAAAAGCAATAATAAAAATTTAGAAATTCAATGTGTTCTGCAAAAATATTGTTCACTTGTCTATGGACTATTTTCTTGAATGCATGTGATATTAAAAAAATAAACTATGAACTCATGAATACTTGTCACAAGTTCTACAGATGTAGCAAATCTTTCAACCTTGGCTGAGGTATTTTTTAACCAAGTTTATTACTGCCATCCTTTCAAAATATGTCAGAGAAATCTAGGGGAAAAAAAACACAAAATTCTGTACTGTTGATGAAAACCCTTTTTTGGTTCTAGAATGTCACCAATAATTAAGATCACTATGTTGGAAAAGAATAGAGTAAAATAAGCTTAAGAGTTAAAAAATATGCGGAAAGGTATTTAGGCTTCCTGAGGTATGTTCCCTCTTGGGAGCCATCCAGGGGTACCATTCCCTAGGAATATCTTCTCAGCTTCTCTGTTATGAGACTGTTCCATACCTCATCCATTATAATTTTACAAATGCAGAGATGGGAGATATATAATAATCACTTCAGCTACTAAATAAACCCTTACCTCTTGTTACAAGGAATTTAGAGGCAGGCAAATGACCACAGGTAGTGGGTGCTACTAAATATCTAAAAATTACTTCTGATTACTATGTGTGGGGTAATGTATAGGGATAATTGGCATTAAAATATCAGGGTATGGATAATCAAATGTTTTACTTTTTGATTCCAAGGCCCTTACCCTCACCTCCATAGCACCTTCATAAAGATGCTTGGGCATTTCCTTGGGCTCCCCTTCTGAGGGGCATTAGCACGCTGAGTAGTTCAGGGGCAAGCCTCACTTTTTATATATTGTTGTTGGGTCAATTGGTATGAGTTATCATCTTCCCGATTCTTATTCTTAGGATTTTTATCACTTCTAAAGTTTCAATTCCTGGAATCATTATTATAATTATTATTCCTATCATTATTTCCAGAGTTATTATTCAACTGATTTCTGATTATTTTTAACAAATTCCTATAGTTTGTCATTGTATGGCTCTTCTCACAGAAGTGGCAGGTTTGGGATCAATAGTTAGATTCTTGGAGAGGAGCTATGCTTTCTCCCTGATTTTTCAGTTTTTCCCTTAGCATTTTATTTTCTATCTTTAAAGCTTCTACTGAGTCATTGTTTTCCTCATGCCTTTGTGTACAGGCCTTAAAAACATAGACTGCTACTCTTCTCTATTCCTCAAGATCCATAGAGTACCAGTTCAGGCAGCTAGTTTTTAAGTAGTCTTTGACAACTTTACAACAATTATTAACAAATTGTCTATGTATTTGTCCAATATCCTGTTCTCTGGACAAATCAAAGTCTATGTAGGTGTTGCCCACCTCAATAAGTCTGTCCATAAACTGAGAGGGGGTTTCATGGATTTCTTGTTTAGTCTCCCTGAATTTTGACCAGCTTTCAGGCCTATCAGAGCAAGCTTTCATGGCTGTTAATAATGCTTCTCTGCCTTGGTATAGTTTTGTGTAATCTGGTTCAGAATGGAGGTTCCAGTGTGGATTTTCAGTTCACAAATTGATTTCTCTCCCTCCTTGATTCTGATTGATGATAGAGATGATTTTATTTTTCTCTCTTTTTGTCAGAAACATTTCTAATAGATTTTCAACATCCATCCAATTGGGGTCAAAAGTTTGGAATATATTCTCCAATTTTTTCATAATTAAGAGTGATTCTTCCTCAAAAGTAGGGACATTTTTCGATGGTTACATGATTCATGTGCTTACTCTCCCTTTCACCCCCTCCAAACCTCCCTCCCCCATAGCTGACACTTACTTACACTGGTTTTAACGTATGTCATCAATCAAGACCTATTTCCATATTATTGATAGTTGCACTGGTGTGGTTGTTTAGAGTCTACATCCCAAATCATGTCTGCATCAACCCATATGTTCAAGTAGTTGTTTTTCTTTGTGTCTCCACTCTTGTATTTCTTCCTCTGACTGTGGATAGTGTTCTTTTCCATAAGTCTCTCAGAGTTGTCCTGGGTCACTGCATTGCTGCTAGTAGAGAAGTCTGTTACAATCGATTTTACCACAGTGTATAAGTCTCTGTGTACAATGTTCTTCTGACTCTGCTCCTTTCACTCTGCATCAATTCCTAGAGGTCATTCCAGGTCACTTGGAATTCCTTCAGTTTATTAGTTTATTATTCCTTTGAGCACAGTAGTATTCCATCATCAGCATATACCATAATTTGTTCAGCCATTCCCCAATTGAAGGGCATATCTTCTTTTTCCAGTTTTTTTCACCACAAAGAGCATAGCTATAAATATTTTTGTACAAGTCTTTTTATCTATGATCTCTTTGGGGTACAAAGCCAGCAATGATATGGCTGCATCAAAGGGCAAGCAGTCTTTTAGTGCTCTTTGGGCATAGTTTCAAATTTCCATCCAGAATGGTTAGATCAGTTCACAACTCCACCCGCAGTGCATTAATGGCCCAATTGTGCCACATCCCCTCCAACATTTATTGCTTACCCCTGCTGTCATTTTAGCCAATCTTCTAGCTGTAAGGTTGTATCTCAGAGTTGTTTTGATTTGCATTTCTCTAATTATTAAAGATTTAGAGCACTTTCTCATGTGCTTATTAATAGTTTTGATTTCTTTATCTGAAAATTGCCTATTCATGTCCCTTGCCCATTTATCAATTGGGGAATGGCTTGATTTTTTATACAATTGATTTATCTACTTGTATATTTGAGTAATTAGACCTCTGTCAGAGTTTTTTTATTTTAAAGATTTTTTCCTAGTTTGTTATTTCCCTTCTGATTTTGGTTGACTTGTTTTTGTTTGTACAAAACCTTTTCAATTTAATGTAATCAAAATTATTTATTTTACATTTTGTAATTTTTTTCTAACTCTTGATTGGTTTTAAAGTCTTTCCTTTCCCAGAGATCTGACAAGTATACTATTCTGTGTTCACCTAATTTTCTTATAATTTCCTTCTTTATATTCAAGGAGTCTGTTCATTTTAAAGGATTTTTTTTCACATTTTAGTAACTTTGTCCATAGATCAAAAGGTTTCCTCAACTTTGATGTATAAATAAAGAGGTTTTTGTTTTAATTCATACATTTCAGTTGTGGAGTGGGACACAACTGAAATGTATGAATAGAAACAAAAACCTCTTTATTTATACATGAGTAGTCCCTTCTCCATATACAAAATTCAAACTCTTTCCTGGCCAAAGGAAAAGCATTGGATCTATTCCAAAAGAGAATTTAATTAGGTAAATGGATATTTTGCTTTGAAATGACTCATGAAGAAACTGTTACCTATCTTCCATATTGGAAAGACTGTCATGGAGAAAATAAATTAGAAATTTTCTGTTGGACCATAGTGGCCAGAACCAGGAAAAATAAGTAGCTTTCCTGAACCACAAAATATAGACTCTTTATCAGGAAAACTAAGAAATTGCTAACAATTAAAATTGACCAAATATGGAAATTTGCTATTCAGTCATATCTGACACTTTGACCCCATATGAAGTTTTCTTGGCAAAGATGCAGGAATGGTTTGCCATTTCATTCTCCACCTCATTTCACAGATGGAAGAATATCACATAGAGGATTGAGTAGATTGCTCAAGATCTCACAGTTTTTAAGTGTCTGAGGCAGAATTTGAATTCAAGATGAGCTTTCTGAATCCAATCCCAGGACTTTGTCTTCTTTTTCACATAGCTCCTGGATGTTTATTGAAATACAGCATAGATTTTCTCAACAGTCATTGATTTCCACCTTATAGGAGGTTGTCACAAAGAGGCTGAGTGCTATTTGTCCTATATTAGGTTCATGGGGATCTTTTCACATGTAGATTGAATCAAATGACTACAGACATTCTTTGCAACTCTCAATTTTTTTTAAACCATCTTATAACAGACACTGTGTATTGGTTCCAAGAGAGAATAGTGGTAATGGCTAGGCAAAGGGAGTTAAGTGACGTGGTCAGGGTCACATAACTATGACGTGTCTGAAGCCTGATTTGAACTCAGAACATCTAATCTGTAGGCCTGGCTCTCAATCCACTGAGCCAACTAGTTGTCCCACCAACAATTACAACTCTCAATTTTTCTGATTCCACAATTTTTGGCAAGTGTCTTTATCTCCTAGAAAAGGAAAGACAAAGACAAAGAAATTTGTTAGGTTTGGTCCCAGCATTTCCTCACAATAAATTGACTTCTATTTCCATCTCTACCTCTTCCCTAGGGATGCTAGAAGAAAGTCTAGGGCATTTTCCCCAGATAATAGGGACACCTCTTTTGTGATTCCTATATAATCCATCATGTATATGAGGCCTGAGGGGCTTATAGGAACATTGGTATAGGAAACAAGTGATGAGGAAGCACTCTCAGCTGTTATGAACAAATAAATATTCCCAAACTCATAGTCTAAAATACTGCCTCAGGGAAGTAGGAGTTTATCAGATTTCTTAGTATCCCATAATTGGGATTTGAATAGAGTACTCCTGAATCCAAGGGAGGATGCTTATCTGGGACTCCAGACTTTCTCTCATAGGCCTAGATGAAAAAGAAGTTAATATTCATTACATATATAAATGTTGTTTGTCCAAATAAGTAGAATGAAATCCCCCTGAACATAGCCAAAAAATGTTTTTGTCTCCAGAGTTTATCCTAGTACTTGTCACAGAAGTAGTATTTTTGGCCAAATGGTGTGAAAAACTCTTTCATCATTAACATCTAGAGAAGGGTATGGATGAGAATTAGGTGACAGGCTAATGCAGATGATAGTATATGTCATGTTAGTAGAGTTTATATATATGGAGATTTGAAGATTTGGAGATTAATTGGGAAGGTAGCCCCAAAGAGGGTGTTAAGATGTAAGTGACTAAAGGGGAGAGATAGGGAAAAGTCTATTATAGGAGATAAGATTTGAGCTGAATCCTGAACGAAGTCAAAGAAGTCAAAAGTTAGAGGTAAGGTTGGAGAATATTCCAGACACAGGAGAATGGACAGAAGGCACAGAATTAGGATGACTGATGGGAGCAGTAAGAAGACTAGTGAGTGGTACTAAATATGAGTAGTTGAGGATGTGAAGACTAGGAAAGTATAGGAGAATTGTAAATATAGTAAGAGATCAAGATGATTTTTAAAATTCAAACATAGACTGTAATTGTATGACAAAATTACCCAGACTCTCATTTCCCCTGCTTCCTGTTGTTTTGTGGGGTATAATGAGGAAGGTAATGTAACTGGAAGCAAGGTGGAGCCTGTATAGCAATACCCTTCTCAATCACTTCTACACCTTAACATTGTGAGACTATTAGGGATCCCCTGAAAAATGGGGGACCTGGGGAGGGTGTACCTCCCTTGGGGGTCTGAAGGAATGGTAGCCCCTCAAGGTGGAGTTCATGATGACCCAGTTCAGTGTTGATATGAGTTGGGGTCCACTGAAACTTCACCCTATTCACAGCAGATGGTCAGGCTTAAAATGGAGCACAGCCTGACTTGGCTGTCATATTCCCTCCCTAAACAACCCCTCTAATGGATCTAAATGCAATCTGATCTTTTCTATCATTTTCTGAAACACAGGGTTGAAGGAATGAGTGTAGGATAATGAAGAACAATGGGTTCAGGAGACCCTAAATATTTCCCCCTACCAGATCCTTCTCCCAGGAGAGACCAAGTCTGTCTCAGTCCTGAGTTTCACCTGCCCTACCCCGCTAACCATATTGATTATATATCTATTCAGTTTATTCATCTAGATGAGGGATACTATATGGCAAGGTCCAAGGAATGAGGGGTTCAGGGAACTGCTCCCCAAGAAATCCAGAATCCCTAAATGTAGAATCCCTTGTAAATAGGAGATGTCAGTCTGTTATTGAATCTCAGGTAGCATGTCTTCTATATTGATCAGGAACCTCAAAGATGTTTTAGGTGGCCACAGAGCTCAAACTCTATTTCCTCCCCCATGAGCTCTTCATCCCCAAATGACCCTTCCTTAGTTCCAAAACCCCCAGAAGTCTCTTCTCTTCCAACTGTCATTTGGAGTTCCCTTCTGCCAACATTCTGTGCCTCTTGCAAGAATTCCATGCCTTACCTTAATTCTCACACTGTAAACCTCAAAGTTTTTATCAATCTTCCTCAATTCCTTGGGTTCGTAGATGTGCCTTACAAATGTTTTGGGCAAAGTGTTTTCATAAACAATATGCTGTGAAATAGTTATGCCTCTCAAATGAGGTAAAGTTCATTATTCTTCATTATATAAAAATCTTTCTCTGTCATAATAAACAGAATACTTAGCTACAATCATAGAGCTGTGTGTTTTGCCACTCATATTTATCTCTCCCATTCATTCAGCTGTTTGCCCTTTCTATCCATCATTTTCTTTCACTGTCTTTTGCTTGCAAGGAGCTGGTTCCTTGTAAATCTGACTCTCTCTCTGTCCATGGCTGTAGCAGGGGGTTTAACCCCAGCTCTTGGCTCTCACATTTACTTGCTTGTCTCCTATCAATAGAGAATTTTTACTGGAGATTTTTGGGAACCACTTGGAGTATATTGAGTTGGGGAGTGACATGATCAAACGCGTATTTTAGAAAGATAATTTTCAGTTTAATGGAGGATGCACTAGAGTAAGGAGAGACCCATTTTTAAGTTATTTGGATAATGAAGATGTGAGGCAATAAGGACCTATTCCAAGGGATTCTTCATTAGAGGTTAGATCTACCTTTTCATCTTTGATACTGATAATTTGGTTTTCTTCTTTCCTTGTTTAAATTAGATTGACTAATACTTTTCCAATTTTTTTGTTTTTTCAAAGTGCCAGCTTTTAGTCTTATTTATTAATTCAATAGTTCTTTTACATTCAATTTTATTGATTTCTCCTTTGATTTTTATAGTGTCTATTTTAGTTTTTAAATGGGGATTTTTAACTTGTTCCCTTTCTAGTTTTTGATTTGAATGACCAGTTCAATTATCTTTGCCCTCCTTAACTTGCTAATTTATATCCTTGAGTGCTTGAGCTAACCTCTTTATCCTAACATGAATCGGGGGTCAACCTGTTGAACAGCCATTCATTATCATCGGCCAAATAGCCTCAATCTCCTACTTTACCATCATCCTTATCCTAATACCATTAGCAGGGATATTTGGGAACTATATACTCCAACCAAAATACCCATAACTGTCCAAGTAATTTAACAAAAATACTGGCCTTGTAAGCCAATAATGAAGGAAAACTCCTTCCTAGGACATCTCAAGAAGAGGGCATACCACCCTATCATCAACTCCCAAAGCTGATATTCTGATTAAACTACTTCCTGACGAACAATTTATATGCTATGTCAGTACTAAATTTATTTTTTTTTAATTTAATTATAAACAAAAACTAACTTATATGTATAATTATACTAGATACATTATATGTATAATTATACTATATACATTATATGTATAATTATACATACTATATACATGTGATGTATATAGTATAATTATAAATTTCCCTCTGAGTACTGCTTTTGCTGCATCCCATAGATTTTGGTAGGATGTCTCATTGTTGTTATTCTTTTTGATGTAATTATTAATTGTTTATATAATTTGTTCTTTAACTGATTTTGGAGAATCATATTATTTAATTTCCAATTAATTTTTTATTTTGCTGTGCATGTTCCCTTACCAATTATTATTTTTATTGCATTATGACCCGAAAAGGTTATATTTATTATTTCTGCTCTTTTGCATTTGTTTGCCATGGTTCTATGCCATAGTACATGGTCAATCTTGGTGAATGTACCATGTGCTTCTGAGAAGAAGGTATTCCTTTTTTCCCTGTTTATTTTTCTCCACANATACATTATATAGTATAATTATACATACTATATACATGTGATGTATATAGTATAATTATAAATTTCCCTCTGAGTACTGCTTTTGCTGCATCCCATAGATTTTGGTAGGATGTCTCATTGTTGTTATTCTTTTCGATGTAATTATTAATTGTTTATATAATTTGTTCTTTAACTGATTTTGGAGAATCATATTATTTAATTTCCAATTAATTTTTTATTTTGCTGTGCATGTTCCCTTACCAATTATTATTTTTATTGCATTATGACCCGAAAAGGTTATATTTATTATTTCTGCTCTTTTGCATTTGTTTGCCATGGTTCTATGCCATAGTACATGGTCAATCTTGGTGAATGTACCATGTGCTTCTGAGAAGAAGGTATTCCTTTTTTCCCTGTTTATTTTTCTCCACAATCTATTAACTCTATTTTTTCTAGAAATTCATTCAACTCTCTTATCTCTTTATTATTTATTTTTTGGTTTGATTTATCTGCATCTGATAGTGAGAGGTTCCAGTTTCCCACTAGTGTAGTTTTATTCTCTATTTCCTCCTTGAGCTCTGTCAGTTTCTCATTTAGAAATTTGGATACTATACCATTTGGTGCATACATGTTGAGTACTGCTATTTCCTTATTGTCTATACAGTCTTTTATCAGGATGTAATTATCTTCCTTATCTCTTTTAATCAGATCTATTTTTCTTTGGCTTTTTCAGAAATCATGATTGCTACTCCTGCCTTCTTTTTTTCAATTAAAACCCAATAGGGTCCTTTCCCTTCCTCTCCCTTCCTCTCTCCTTTCTCCCATCCATTCCACCTTCGAACCTTCCAACCTTCACCCCCTCACATGCCTTTCTGAATATCATATTCGAACCCTTGTGACCTTGTAGTATGAAGGCTGCCAGATCCTCTGTAATCCTGATTGGTGCTCCTTGATATCTGAATTGTCTCTTTCTGGCTTCTTGTAATATTTTCTCCTTAACTTGGAAGCTTTTGAATTTACCTATTAAATTCCTAGGAGTTGTCTTTTGAGGATTTAGGTTGATGGTGTTCTATGGGCTTTTTCAATGTCTATTTTGCCCTCTTGTTCAAGTTCAATATAAAATACTTGGGGATCTCTTTGCCAACAAACACAGAACTATATGAACATAACTACAAAACATTTTTCATACAGTTAAAACTAAATCTAAATACCTGAACAATATTAAATGTTCTTAGACAGGATGAGCTAACAGAAAATAAAAATGAAAATCCTACCCAAGCTAATTTAGTGATTTAATGCCATAACTTCAAACTATCAAGAAACATTCCCCCTGAATTAGAAAAAAATAATAACATTTGGAAGATCAAGAATATCAAGGGAAATGATGAAAAAATGTGAAGGAACATGGTTTAGCAGTACCAGATATTAAAATGTACTATAAAGCAGTGGTCATCAATACTATATGGTACTGACTAAGAGACATAAGTGAGGATGAGTGGAATAGAAATTTTTGTACAAAAAATCAATCCGTTCCCCAATTGAAAAAATTGTCAAAGAATACGAATAGGTCATTCTCAGATGAAGAAATCAAAATTATCAATAATCACATGGAAAAGTGTTCTAAATCTCTCCTAATTAGAGCAATCCAAATTAAAACAACACTAAAGTACCATCTTACAACTAGCAGACTGGCCAATAGGGTAGCAAAGGAAAGTAAAACTAAAAAGGATACTAATAAGTTGCTGGTGGAGTTGTGAATTGACCCAGCAACTTTGAATTATGCACAAAGGGATTTAAAATTTGTGGTACATGATGTGATAAAATATCATTGTGCTATAAGGAATGATGAACTACTTGATTTCTATGTGAAATAGAAAGACATGCAGGAACTGAAATAGACTGAAATGAGGAGAAACAAGAAAACATTGTACACAGGAAGGGAAATATTGCAGAAGAGTGAAATGTAATTGATGTTGCTACTAGTAGCAATGGGATGATCCAGGACAATCCCAAGGGCATATGAAAAAGAATGTTGAACAGATCAAGAGAAATAACTGTGCCAGTACAAATGTAGAAGAAAAATATGATTTATAACTTGTGTGTATAAGTATATGATTTGGGATTTTGGTTTTAAAAAATTCCTCTGTTACAAAAATGAATAACATGGAAATAGGCATCTAGTGATAACACATATATAACTCAGTGGAATTGCTTATTGGCTCTTGGATGGTGGAAGGAAGAGAAGGAGAGAAAATGAATCATGTAATCTTGAAAAAATATATTACATTTTTTTAATATTTTGAAATAAAGGCAGTTGGATGACCCAGTGAGTAGAGAGGTATGGTTGTTATCAAGAAAATCTACATTCACATCTGGCCTGAAATACTCACTAGTTATGTGATTATTGAAATCTTATAGACACTGTCTCTGTTTCCTCAAATATACAATAGTCATAAAACCACTTGCATGAATTCTGAGATAAAATGAGACAATTAATAAAGCACATAACAGTCCCTGGTATTTACCAGGTACTTGGAAAATGCTATTATCATTATTGCTGTTGTTATTATTACTTGAATTATTTCCTTTACTACTTAAATGATGTTTTCTAAGTTAATCACCATGTCATCTACATATGAGATAATTCTGAAATCTCTGTCAATGTTTTAAATACTTTATTTATTTTTCTTCTCTTATTTCTCTAGCTAGTTCTCCTAGAGCTCTGGCCCATACTGGATGAAGAAGCAAGAGGATATATACATTTTAACTCTACTTAAAGTCAATATTTATTTTTTTTGCTAATTCAGAAGATATCAGCTTTTATTTAGACATATTAATTTAGAATTACAGAAATTCTTTCTTAAGCTTATTCTTTTAAAAATTCTTAAATTCTAATTTTTTCAAATACATTTTTGGTATATATTCATATATGTAAGTGGTTTAAATTGTTTTAGCATTATTAAGAGTATTATCAATTATCAATGAAATTTGTATTTTTATGTTACTAAATATTTAAATATGCTCATTGGTTTAAAAATATTAAGTGTTCTTCTAACTTGAGTTAGTCCTACTTGGCCATGGCAATTAAAGTCTATTTGAAAACTATTTTAATAGCCTATTTACCAAGTTTTTACTAAAAACATTTGTATGAATATTTAGAATTGACTTTTGTTTCATCGTTTTATATTTTTCTTTTTCTTTTTTCTTACCTAGTTAGATAGGTGTGCAGGATATTCAGACAAGACTGGTACCTCTTCTGGAAAGGACTTCCCAAATGATTTTTAGGATGCGCATCCTCCTTCAGTATCCACTTTTCACCTAACTGTCCCTATGGCAAGCAGAACAGCCACACCCTGATAAAATTATCTTAGGGGATGGGCTAAAAAGAAGTGATGATAACCCACAGGTTTCAAACCCTTCATTGAATTTGAAGGATGTGTACAAAAAATATATGAAGACTTTCCCTGGCAGAATGGATAGATGATTATATTGTTTTTCTAAAGGTCATATAAAACCAACTGTGGAAGGCAGTGTAGAAAGCTTAGAACACAGACACCAAAGATATCCTAGATCATCTAGTCAATCTTCTTTCTTTCATCTCTCCCCTGGATTTTAATAATTTATAAAGAGAAATGAAGCTGAAGTTTTTATGTAACTTGAAATCATTTAAATCTAATTCCTACAAGGTGTGTAGTACTACCTTTTGATGCTATTGAACTTTATAGAATACAAAGGACAAAAATAACCTAGTTTAGATATTAGATTGTAGTGATGATGCCTCAGTTTTGTATAGAGGTGACCTTAGATATTTGAAAGTTTTATGAACAAAGTCTGGAAAATCCTACTAATACAATGAGGCTTTCACAAGAATCCCATTAATGAATTGTGCTTATATCCTTATGAATCAGCCACATTTAGGAATAAAAGGATATCTATTAAAGAACTAACAGGAAAATGAATTGTTGGGCCAGAGGATCTCTAAAGACCATATACTAAAGGTAGGTTTGGAGAGACTTCAAATTATCAGTAAAAGAAAGACTCACAGCAGTAAAATTATGGAATTGGATGAAGTATTGTGGAAAATAGGAAGAGTAATAAGATGTGGGATTCCCTCAATATAAGGAAATTCTAGGGGAGGAATCTTTATCTACTCTATACAGTTTGAATTTTATCACTTCAAGTCTTACAAAATTGCCTAACATATTGGGAATGTCATAACTTTGCCAAGGTTTTGTAGTGAATTTGAGTCAGTGGTAGGAACAGAACCCAAATCTTCACTGACTTCAGTGTGGCCCCTCTGTCCACAATTCAGCACTGCCTCTCCTCCATCCCAAATTATTAAAATTCTTGAATATGGTTTATCATATGGACATTTCATTTCTTCAAATTAAAAAAAATATATCACACCTAAGATTCATTTCTGCATTAGAAAACCAAATTTCTAAATGAATTTTCGTTTATTTAAATAAACATAACATGTTCCATGCATTTCATCTTCTCTCCTGTTGTTTAGTCTCACTCTTCTTTGTCACAGAGTTCATTCCTGTTTCTGTTTCTTTTTCCTTAGGGTTACAGCATTTTAATCCCAAAAATGCTAAAGCCGAACATGTGCCTCGTCTAATTCTGCCTTTTGGACAATGTTTAGAACAATAGCCACCCAAAACCGGACAATAACGATTCACTTCATAATCATTGTATTCTGTAGAAACAAGAACATGAATGTTTCAGAAATTTTGTTTATAGCCACAGGGAAGTTATGCTATACTGTGAAGCAGAATTTAGAGAATTTAGCTCTAAACCTTAGATTTGTTAATTTGATTTTTTTTACTTTTAAGACTTTTTTCAGTTACATGTAGAAAGTTTTTGATAATTATTATCTCATATGTTGTTATTCAGATTTTCTCTATCCAAGAGTCCCCCTTCAAAAGGAAATTCATTGTCTAATGTAGGTTAAAACAGTACAGTCATGCAATATATATTTCTATATTCCTCATGCCAAGAAAGAAAACTCATATCACGCATACAATTAAGAAAAAAAGCCTTATGAACAGCATTAAGTGAAAAATGCCATGTTTGGTCTGCAATCAGACATCAACATTTCTTTTAATGTTTGTAGATAGCATTCTTCATCATGAGTCTATTGGAGTAATCTTGGACTCTTGCTTTCCTGATAATATTTCAGTACTTTGAAGTTGATCACCATGCAACATTTCTGTTTTTGTATACAATGTTCTGCTGGTCCTTCTTACTTCATTTTGCATCAGGACATAAAACTATTTTGAGCTTTTTCTGAACTTATGCTGTCCATCATTTTGGTATAGCTAGGTAGGTCCTTTCCCCTCATCTCTGATCTCTTTACAATATAGACCTACGGGTGATATTACTGGGTCAAAGACTGCACATAGTTTCATGGTCCTTTGAATGTAGTTCCATATTGCTCTCTACAATGCTTGTTATGATTTCACAGTTCCACAATAGTGTACCAGTAATCGAGTTTTTCTATATCCCCTCCAATATTTATTAGTTTCTTTTTTGGTCATGTTAACCAGTATGAAATGTGAGATGCAAAATCTCAGAGTTGTTTTAATTTTCATTTTTTAATCAATACTGATTTGGTTCATTTTTTCATATATCCATAGATGGTTTTAACTTCTTCATCTGAGGAGTGCCTATTCATAGCCTTTGACTATATGCCAGTTGGAGAATACATTGCATCCTTATAAATTTCGGTTATTTTTCTATACGTTTGAGAAATGGGACTTTTGTCAGAGATATTGGTAATAAATTTCCCTACACCCAAACTGTTATTTCCTTTCTAATCTTGGTTCTATTGTTTTTCCTATACTTTTTCTTAATTTAATCAGAATTACTCATTTCTTTTTTTTGTAATGTCTTCCATTTCTTCCTTTCATCATAATTTTTTTCCATAACCATAAATCTGACAAGCAAACTCTTCTGGGTTAATCTAATTTATTTATGATACCAACCTTTGTTTCTAGATTAAATAGCAGTTTTGACTTTATCTTGTTATATGTGGCAAGTTCTGCTTTTTAAGAAGTCCTTCTCTTCTTTGGATTTTTGAGTCCTTTAATGAATTGGCATATTCTATGTTTAAGCTATTAATTGCTACATTATTTTCTTACACCTCTTTTACCAAGTTATTGCCTCTTTTTTCATGTTATTTCCTGTATCACTTTTATTTCATTTCCCAATTTTCTTCTCCCTCTCTTATTGGATGTTTAAGATCCATTTTTGAATTCCTCCATTAATTCTTTTGGGGTTTGAAAGAAGTTAATATTTTGCTTGGAGGCATTGGATGTAGCAAGATGAACTTGTCTTCTGAGTTTGAGTCAAATAATTTTCTAAGTTGAGTTTCTTTTTTTGTTGTTGTTTGCATATTTTCCTACCTTTTTCTTTCTTTAAAAATTGGTTAGAGTTGGACTGTGTAACTTTGATCAAAAGAGGACTTTTCAAAGATTCAGGTCCTTTGTGCAGATGCCTTCAGAGGTAGTTGTGGGGATATATCTGCTTTCAGTTCTTCTGATGTGTGATGTAAGGAGAGGTGTGTTTAACACACTTTTGGCCTGGGCTTATTTCTGAGAATAACCCCAAGCACCCTTTTCTGCTCTAGAACTGTGACCAGGGCACACTGATCACTATGGTTAAAAGTTTTGTTGTATGCTTGTGCTCTGCTGGGGTGCAATTGTAATCCAGGAATGTGACCTGCTTTTTTGTATGGACAATGTCATAAGAATCTTGCACCCAAACCAGAAAAAAGACCCTTGTAATATTATGAGAAGTTTTCTGAATCCCCTTCGTATCTTTGAATGAGAGCTCCAGAAACCTTCCCTGCTCCTTTGGTTGTACTCATGATCTGTTATCCTGGTAGGCCCCATCCTTGTGCTCTGAGTTTTATCTCCACCAAGGTTCACTAAATCTCTTGGATGGGCTTCCAAAATTCTTTTTAGCAGAAATAAAAACACACCACTTCACCTTGTATTTTTGTGGTATAAGCAGCTGCTCCAGAATTTGATTTGAGGCTTTTTGGAAGGTAATTTGGTAGAAATCAGAGAGGTCCCTTTACATTCTCCACTATCTTCAGGTATTCACTGAAGATATGTTTCAAAGTAGAACTCAGTAGATCTTGGCAACAGATTCAGTATGAGAGATGAGAGTTATGAGTACTTTGAAAGTTACCCCTGTTTGTAATGCTGAGAGGCAGAGATGATGGTAGTACTTGGAATAGAGTAGGAAGAAAATTTGAAAGAGAATCTTTGGAGGGAAAAAGAACACAGTTTGGGAAAATTTGAATTGAATTTATATATTGTACTCTCAATTCAAGATGTCATTGAGAGGAAATTAGGGAAGAAAAACTAGAGATCTTCAGAGGAGTTAGGACACAATAGGTATATTTGAGAACCATGAACTGAGAGATGATAATGCATGGAAGCTGATGCTGTCAGCAAGTGAATTAGGGATCAGCATCACCATTAAGAATACACAATTGTGATTCTGTCATTCTTCTTTCCTTCTTCTTCCAAATGCTTGACCAGGACAGAATATGAAATACTCAGCAACAGAATATTGTATTTCAAGAGCAAATAGTATGGAGCAAGTATCTTCTAAAAATACTGGAATCTACAGATGTAGAGAAGGCCAAGATTGTACTTAGAGAGGAGATTAGTGTGTCCTTACCTGGACATAAGTGAAACACAGCATTTACCGGAACCCCAACTGAACCCAATGTTATAATGTTCATATATGAATAATATCTGACATTTCTCTAGCTCTGGCCTAAATACATCACCTTCAAAACAGCCTTGGGAATTAGTGCAGTAAGAAATTGGAGTCCAGAGACATTCATGAATTTTTAAAAACATCACCCTGATAGTTCTTTAGAGATCTATAAGGTGGCAAGGTGAAATTCAAACCGAGATCCTCATGTTCCAAAGTAAGAAGTTTAACCACTGCATTAGGTTATCCCTGGGTAGATAGAGAGTTAAATAACAGCCCCGTACCCAACTCTCTATCAAGATAAAATATAATAGGAAGGGATTTCTGAATGTATTCTTTCTAACTTGCACTCAAATATCATACCTGATACTACCAGTATGACCTCAGGAGAGGCACATAACCTTTGTGGCCTCAGTTTTATTTGTATGTTTGTTTGTTTCATCTATGAAATAGAGGTTTTTTTGCTAGAAGATCTCTTAGCTTTCTTCCAGTTAGGAGCAGATGCTTTCATTCTTTGTGTGATGTTTACTGCATATTATAAATGTCCTGCTCATCCCTGACCTGACTTCTCAGGTTGTTTCAGGGTTCTTTGAAATAAGAAATTGTGTAAGATCAGCAGCTAAAGGCGCCTCTGGAAACATCTCTGCTTCAATCCCTGATGCCATGCTGGCCCCTTCCACTGATGCCTACAGCAACAGCTCCAGGACTGGCCTGGCCATCACCACTAACTGCCAACCAACTGCTGAGGGTGACCTTGGGGAGAGCAACGAATGAGGTTGGGCAGGGCATGAGTGAGGTGGCAGAGAATACCCTCCAACCCCAGACCTGTGAAGATAGTTCTCACCATGAAAGTCCTTAGCACTGAAATATGGTTCTACTTCAGAAAAGGATATGGTTTTATCAATCGAAATGACACTGAAGAAGGTGTTTGTGCATCAGAAGACCATGAAGAAAATAACCCACAGAAATATCTGTATAGTGTGGGTGATGGAGAAATTGTAGTTTGATGTGGTTGAAGGAGAGAAGCAGGCAGTAGCATCCAATGTAACAGGCACAGATGGAGTTCCAGTGGAAGGTAGCCGCTATGCTGCAGATCTACGCCGTTACTGCCATTGTTATTATGGCCGGCTTTGTAGACCTCCTCATATTGGTGGTGAGATAGGGAACATAAAGGATGGAGTCTCAGAAGGAGCAGACCTTCAGTTATCATCAACACACCAAAATCCCAACTATTACCCATGATTTCCAAGGGGCCCTCCTCAACTAAGTCCTATCCTTCCGGTTGGAGAGGGAGAAAACAAGGAGAACCAGCACGGGGCTGGTGGCTGATAGCAGCCATCAGCTTGCCTGGTTTACCAGTGCCCATACATCTGCTGGCACCAACCTCTTCCTCCAAATGTACCTCCCCAAGTTGGCAAAGAGGTGGCTGAAGCAACAAATGAAAAAATCTCTTGCTCCAACTACTTAGCCCAGCAGTGCTGAGGGAAGTCTGCCTCTGAGATGCACCTTTTCAATTACAGGTGTGCTAAAATAACACCAGAAAAATAAAGCTTAAAGACTTTACCAACATCAAAGAAACATCCAGGCAATAAACTAACCAAGAGTTTTGAGAAGATCAGAAATTTTTATTCTTAAATGAAAAACATGAGAAGAAAAACTCTTACCCGGTTTTTTATATTCAGGAACACCTGCAGGAAAGATAAGAGAAATAAATGAAAAAGACTCCTCAATTTCAGTAGCAACTGTTTTTTTTGTGGCTTTACCATATTACTATTATGGGCAAAAATACCCTTTTTATGCACCTAAATGAATATTATTCTAATAAGCTCCTCAGACTAAGTCAAAGTGGATTTCCATTTGTTATTCTTTAGGCAAGTCCCAATAATAAGTTCAATTGCTTGTAGGTACAAACAACTTATAAATGGGCAGATTGAACCCATTCTATTATATATATAACTTTTGTTATCCCTTCTGAATCTTACCTTTGACAGCATAGGGAAATACCAAAAACACCACCATATACATCAAGTAGAGAGGCCTCATGGTGAGTGATCACCTAGAACCTTAGAATTATAGGAGACATGAAAGGAGGATAACTTAGCAGAAGATAGGACAAAATAAAAATAAGATCAGAACAGCCTTGGTTCCATTAATATCACCACTTAAATGTCTGAAGCTGACTAAAGGAACATTTCCAGGAGCTTGGAGTACTGCAATATTTATTGACCTTGGAAATTATTGAACATTACTAGACTTTAAAATTTAATATGCAATTGTTGAAATAAACTGTGAAATTCTACAGTAACCCTTATTTAATACTCCATAACTTTTTTTAATACTCTGAGGAGAGTGTAAATCAATTGGGTTCAATTCCCTCTATATCAGGTGACAAATGGAATGGCTATTTTATTTTAAAGGTGACCTAGGGAATTTAAAATTTTTCCATCCATGCATATTAATCAAATTAATTATAATTTTTCACCCTTTTTACTCTTTTTGGTTTAGGTATTAGTACTGTAGTCTTCTTAAACTCCTTTATCTATTTTCTAGTATTCTAATATTCTAATTTTCCAACATTCCAATATAATGTTGGAATTAGTTGATCTTTAAATGTTTGGTAGAATTAACTTGTAAATCCATCTCCTCCTGGTGGGTTTTTGTTTAAAAAGTTTATTTATGGCCTGTTTGATTTATTTTTCTAAGACAGGTTTATATTATTATTAAATTTTCTCCCCTTTTAATCTTGTCAGTTTATATTTTTATATTGAATTTTCCATTTCCCCTACAAGTGCTTGGGCAAAATAATTCTTAACTGCTTTGATTTTATACTCAGTAGAAGTATATTCACCCTTTTCATTTTTATAGTAGTGATGTGTTTTTCTTCTCTTTTTAAAAATATATTAAATATTAATCTATTTTGTGGATTTCCCATTAAACTTAATCCTATTTTTATTTCTTCAATGTTTTCATAATCAATTTTATTAATCTCACATGTAGTATTTAGGATTATAAAATTGGTATTTTGTTGGAATTTCTGTTTCATTTTTTTCATAATTGGTTAGATAAAGAAGTTAAAACTCTCAACAAGCACATGAAAAAGTTTTCTAAATCTCTTATAATTAGAAAAACGCAAATCAAAACAACTCTGAGATACCACATCACACCTAGCAGATTAGCTAACATGACAGCAAAGGAAAGTGGTGAATGTTGGAGGGGATGTGGCAAAATTGGGACATTAATGCATTACTGGTGGAGTTGTGAACTGATCCAACCATTCTGGATGGCAATTTGGAACTATGCCCAAAGAGCTCTAAAAGACTGTCTGCCCTTCAATCCAGCCATACTATTGCTGGGTTTGTACCCCAAAGATATAGATAAAAAGACTTGTAGAAAAATATTTATAGCCATGCTTTTTCTGATGACAAAAAAACTTGAAAACAAGGGTATATCTTTCAATTGTGAAATGGCTGAACAAATTGTGGTATCTGTTGGTGATAGAATACTATCGTGCTCAAAGGAATAATAAATTGGAGCAATTCCATGTGAACTGGAAAGACCTCCCGGAATTCATGTGGAGTGAAAGGAGCAGAGCCAGAAGAACATTGTACACAGAGACTGATACACTGTGGTAAAATTGAATGTAATGGACTTCTGTACTAGCAGCAATGCAATGACCCAGGAAAGTTCTGAGGGATTTATGGAAAAGAATGCTCCTCACATTCAGAGGAAAAACTACAGGAGTGGAAACACTGAAGAAAAACAACTGCTTGAACACATGGGTTGATGTGGACATGATTTGGGATGTAGACTTGAAACAACCACACCAATGCAACTATCAATAATATGGAAATAGGTCTTGATTGATTACACATGTTAAAACCAGTGGGAATGTGCGTTGGCTTTGGGTGGGAGAGGTTAAGGGAGGGTGAAGGGGAAAGTAAAAACATGAATCATGTAGCCATGGAAATTTATTCTAAAAAATCAAATATAAAAAAACTATATTAAATAATAACCTATTTTATGAATTTTTCATTAAAATAAATCCTATTTTTATTAATTCCGTATTTTGATATTCAATTTTATTAATCTTACACGTATTATTTAGGATTACATATTTTTATTTTATTGGAGATTTTGTTTTATTCTTTCCTACTTGGTTTATTGAATACTAAATTCATTGACTTGGACATTGTGTATGTCGATTATAAGTATTTAGACATGAATTTTCCTCTATTACTTCTTTAGAGAATTCCATATATTTTATATGATTTGTCATTATTATGATTTTCTTTAATCAAATTCCATATTGTTTAAATGCCTTGTTTTTTAACTGATTCCTTCTTTAAAATTAGATTGCTTATTCTTCAATTAATTAACCTGTGTTTCTATGGTTCCTTATTAAACAGAATATATTACACTAGGATCTGAATTTGATTAATTAAGTAATTCTTTCTTATGCATTTAACTAAAGTCTTTAATTCCTCTAATACATGATGAATTATCTAAGATTCTTGTCTGAAGACATGGCGAAATGGAAAGAAAAATATAATGAAATCATGAAGATTAATAGAATCTCATATAAGCTAGATTTGAGAGGTATCCAGAGAGAATTGAATGAGAATAAAAAAGAAAATACAATTTTCTCATTGGTACCTATGCAAAAATTCATCATATGTTAGGGTATTAATCATTTTAGTTAAATGCATTAAAGCAGAAATGCATAGTTCATCAAATTCAGATCATAGTGCGTGTGTATTCAATCTATTTAGAGCCAAAAGATGCCTTCATTTTACTCATAAGGAAACTGAAAATCAGAATGAATAAGTGATTTGCCTGAAAGCCACGTAGTTAATAGTAGAGCCTGAATTAAAACCCATCATCCAATTCAGATCCATCTATATTTCCCAGACAGTACATACAATATATATATATATATATATATATATACTATGAAGAACAATGCTACCTATCATAATATATATATTCACATATTTATATTCAGTAATAAAATTACATTATGAAGAATCCTTCATCCACATTCTACCTTAGGTATTTGTCTACTTGGCCTACATGGTCTTCTTTCTGCCTTGTAATGTAAATAAAACAAACTTAGGGAATTGTATGAAGCTAGCTGAGGCAGAACACCAGAGGAAGATTTCAGGAGTATATATATTTGAGAAATCAAGGGAGTTATTGAGGGTTAGTTCATAAAATGCAACAAAATTTAAAAATTTTGGTGATAAAGACATAACCATTTAAAGAAGAACAAATGAAACTAATATATGCAAATAGATGACAGTTTGAATAGTAGGAATCCAGAAATACAAAGTAAAAAGAATCACTGTTATAAATGGAGAAAAAGATGACCATATTTGTATTGCATTAGTATTTTAGCTAATGATAGCTTGAAATATAATAAAATGACATGTTAATAGTATATATTGGGTAACGGAGGCCTTCCATTGAAATCCACTCAATAAACATTTTGATGCCTATATTTCAAAGAAGTCATTATTCAGGTGTCTCTTATAGTCAAATATTGATATTTTAATATGGCAATTTCATAAATTTCAGTGGTAAGAAATTTCCTATGCCTTTAAGAGTAGAAATCTTTTATGATTTTGTGTGTTGTCTATAACAATTTCTATGGTCAGAAGACTTTCTATTATATTAGGAGTCTTATGATGAGAATTTCTGAATTAAACTAACATTTTTTCACACATCTGACAAAAAATTATCAGTCATACAGACTTTCCATATCCCATTAAATAGCTGCATGTAATATGTAGAATATAATAATTTTAAAAGATAGAAAAATAAAAAAATATATTTTTATAAAAAGGTTTTACATTAATTATTTATATTGATTATTTCATAATTGTTGAAAGTTTTTTTATAATTTTAAAGGTCACCAAGACTTGATACTATTTTTCTATATTTCTTAAACAAAAATGAATAAAATTTTTAAAAAATGCTTATTATGAGAAATTGAAAATTATCTGTTAATAGAATTGTTATAGGCATAACACGATTAAAGATCTTAGAGAAGGGCATGAGGCAGCAAGTGACAATTGGCTTGATTAATGTCACCCAAAAGTTTGAGTAAAGACAAGCACTAGAACCCAGAACTTCCAGAACCTGAGCCTGACTGTAAGGCCACCATACTGCAGCTGCAACTAAATTTCAGACTAAATGTGAAGACCAGCAGAAAAGAAATTATAGGAGACATAGTATTTGCAATTCCAATAAATATAGAAGATTAATTTCAAATAATAACCAATAATGATTATCCCTTCCTTACCAGAAATGCTGAAAATTCTGTCTACCAGACCAGAGGAGCTACAGTAATCAGAAGGACTGGTCCTCTATCCTTGGACACCACTAATCTTCCACAAACACACACTGCACAAGGTTTTTATTATCAGAAGGTGGAGTCTTGGCAAAGAAACCTGTGGGCATAAAAGCCATAAAAGTTCTGAAAACTCTCCTCCTGAGTCACGATGCTATAAATGAATACTAAGTTTTCTATTAGAGACTGATCACAGACAAAGATAGGATTTGGCAAGATAAGACGTGTTCTGGTCATAATGAATTTTGTTCTCTTAGATGTGCCAATATATGGTCACCATGTACCATAGCACCTCATGTTTTCTGCTTAGTTGGAAAAGTAAAGCCCCCACCATTACCTTCCCAGATATTGGGTTGTTTGTTTAATATTTTAATAAGTTAGACAAGAGCTGGGCAAAGAGACAGAGAAACAGCTCCTTTTGGGGCTTCCATCTGCAGTGTTTCTGTAGCACTCTGGAGTATTATCTGAAGAAAAGGAACTGACTTCCCTTTGGCCATATCTCTTCAAAAGCCCTCCCTTAAATAAATATCCTATCAATCTTACTTCATTAACACCCCTGTCAGAATTATGTGTCACTTTAGCAAAAAAATCCACATTTTTTATCTGCTGAGTAAAGATTTCATCTAGGAAAGCCATTAGAAATTACTTACTAAAAGTTTGTTATTTCACAGATATGGAAACTGAATCCTAGAAAGAAGAAATAATTTATCAAAAGCTATATGATTATTAGAAGTATTACACTAAAATGAAAAGTAAAGGATGTTATAGAAACAATACTTGTTTTAGTTAGAAGAGAATACCTTTCAACATAACAAATAGTGACATTATACTGTAACCTTGTCTCAAAGTGCAAATTGTATGGAATTCTTTATTTATAGAGATTTACTCTTCAATGCTCCTCTACTCTGTGAAGAATTCGTCTTAATGAGAGTTGTAAAGAGTAACATAGCTCCATTCGGTTTACAGAAATGAGGGGAAGACTTGAGATTCCTAATTCTCTTTAGGTTCAAGAACAGTGAAAGAATTTGAAAAGTAAAGAAGTGGCTTGTAAAACCTTGATGCCCCAATACCTAGCACATACACTAGAAATGCTGGGGAATTTCCCTGTGGTTGACGTCTGGAACTCTCTCTTGGTAAAATTGAAATACCACACAGCTGGAGAGAAATCATTCATGCCTTGTATTGTGTAGCATAAAACCTCATATGTACATATTTTTAATTTCTGTTTCTATAAAAGGTTTATTTTCTTTTGCTAAACATATTCATATTTGTACTGAAATTTGGTTGAACAAGCTTCAAGATTTGCATATATGACTTAGGGAGTTCCTTTCACAAAAAGGAATATCAATTAAGAGTTTTAGCTTGAACCTGAGAAATATTAATTCTTCACTAATCTCTCTCCATATGTATGTACTTATGTATGCTCCTGAGTTACAATCTGACTTCAGATACTTACTGTTTGACTGTAGGTAAATCTCTTAACATTGTTTGCCTCATTTGCCACTTCTATGAAATGAGGTGGAAACAAAAATAGTGAATTAATTCAATATCTTTGTCAAGAAGACCAAAATGGTGTCTCTAAGAATCAGAAATGAGTGAAGAATGAAATACTTTATTATAAACACACACACAGACACAAAGAGACACACACCGACACACTTTTTTCCTTGTCTGCCATTTTCATTTTTCTAGATGATTAGCTCTATCAGGGCACAGGAATGATAGTCACCTTATATGAGACATAGAGGATGAAAAAATAAAAAGGCCATCAGACAGTACTGGCTTTAATTTATAACAAAAGTTTTGTTATTCTGACAATTCAGGAAGGATCTACTTTCCTTAATGGATGACAAGTGGGACTGATAGGGTAAGAAGGAATCAAGCAGTCAATAAAAGATAAATGTGGTCATAAAACTATAGACTGAATCACGGGGGACATGACATTTTCCTTGTGACTTATTCTTGATAAAAACTTATCAGCACATTAATAGAGACATAACAAGAAATTATAGCTTCATTGGAGTCCAAGGTAGATTGAAATTTCTTAGTCAATTCTTTTCCTAGTTGAACTACCCAATGATTATAATTACTGACATCGCAGACAATACTGTGAACAAAGATTTTCTACACAAGCATAGCAATAAAACTCAAAGCATGAAAGGAGTGATTTTTTTGAAGGTAATAAATGATTTCCACCAATGTCTTTATGAGGATGTAGCTTTTGCATGGCATCTCCACTCTTCTTTTAGGCACCCTGTTGATGTGTAGGCTGACCCTACATATTTATGGAGCCCATACAGGGACCTGAACCCTGGACCTTCAGATTAAAAGTCTGATGATCTACTGACTGAGCTATCTAAGTGCTCTTCTAAGCTCCCTGTAAATGTGTAAACATCAACAGGGGACCTGGAAAAGCATGGCAGTGTTGGCTAGAAAGCAAATAAAGGAAACTGAGAAAAATCCAGTACTAACAAGTCAGCCCAGAGCTGTTCTACCAGCCTTTGAGCTGTGTTTTAATTTTATTTTTTTCTTCAAGACCAGTTTTTTTTTTCCACAAGGCTGGCATGAAATAATGGACATTACATTTTTAGTCCAAACAGCATAGGTTCAAGGTTATATAAGAATTTTGGCAGGAACAACACATTTTTTATGTAGATTATGTTTTAGTCAAAATAGCATTCAAAGTTTACCAAGACCTTATTTTATCCAAATAAATTTCAATAACAATTTTTTATTAATCAACATATTTAAATAGGTAGGGTAAAGTGAACTTCTAAAACTATGGTTTAATTCAAAATGGTAAAGCAATGAGGTAATAAAAGTATTTTAAATAATATGTTAAGCGATAAAGTATTTTAAATTGCCATCTGTCCTCCAGATTTCTCAGAAATCAGGAAAGATTAAGAGCAGCGTCTATCATTTTGAATGCTTCTTTGCTGAGGGTATGAAATATTAACTCATTAATTTCTGGTTTATTATTAGGTGACTTGGGGATTTCTTTAAGGTGTTTTTTGTATCTAAACTACAAGACTTGGGGCTTTCCTATAGAAATTGACTACAACAAATCCAGTAATAAAAAGTATTGGTCAGAAGGGAGTCACACAGGGAGGTCCAATTGGGGTTTCTATTCTTCCTGTGGCCTAATTTTCAGATCACAAGATCCATGCATGACTTTGTCATACTGCATGGATTCAATGGACCCTTGTCCCCTCTGTGGCCCTCAGCATAAATTATAAATTGTATTATAGTGTAAGTATTGTATATATGTAAAGGGTGTACATATGTATATTTGATATGTATATATTATGTTTACATGTATGTATATATGTATATCATACATGTATAGATTGTATATATTGTATGTATCATATGTATATGTATGTATGAATGTAAATTCTGTGAATAATTTGATACTAATTGAGTCGCAAACATTTAAATGTAATTTGCATAAGTCAATTTGTTGTTTTATTGTGATTTTGATGTAAAAATTTATGCAATGTTGTGTTAAATGTGTATTTTCCAAAATTTTTTGCATTTATTAGTTAGTAGAAGGTTTCTGTATTAGTATAGGAGTGGTATGTTTTTTGCTTGAATTTTCTGTTGATATTTCATATTCATTTTTGATTTTGTTAATTTTGTTGAAAATTTTATTTTGTGACTTCTTATTCTGTACTTTGAACTATGTAATTGTTCAATGAATTTTTACCTTTACCTTTACTTGGGAAAATCCCTAGCATAGGGTAGAGTAAAGTAGAGTTAGATAGGATGAGACAGAGTTAGTGTAGTTTGTTATTTTGAGTTAGAATTTCAATTTAGTCCATAGTGCACAAATACCAAAATACTGTGTGGAACATTATTTTGGCTTCGTGCAAATGAAGGGTCTGTTATGAGGGAAATAAGATAGATAGATAGATTTAAGTATGGAGAGAAAAGTTTTTGTTAAGCAGGATGAGCTGAGCATTCTGGAGAGCTCTAGAATGCAAGGGGATGACACAGAACTTGGGGGGAACTTGGTCACTTGGTTACCACTGAAGAAGGAACCTTTGTGTGTTTTGATCTCTCTGAGAAGGCATCATAAATATACCATTATCTTTGTGGGAAGAGCAATCTAGAGCTTGGATTTGCAGCTTGGAGGGTGGACCTTCATTCTGTACCAGTTCACTGGATTTTACCCCACTGGATCTATTGGCAGAATAACAACTGAAATCTTGGGACACCAGGGAAACAATGCTGGAGGAGCCAGGGATACAGGAGTGAGATTTCCAAAAACCCTATCCTGCTTTACTTTTGTTGTTAGTAAAAGCTTTAGTGTAAAACTCCATTTCCTTGGTTTCTTTTTTAACATTTATTAATATTTATTTTTTTAGAAAATTTAACATGGTTACATGATTTAACATGGTTACTCTTACTTTCCCCTTTACCTCCAATCTTTCCCGACCCTTCCCCCATGGCCAATGCCCATTTCCACTGGTTTTAACATGTGTCATTGATCAAGACCAATTTCCAAATTGTTGATAGTTGCATTGGTGTGGTAGTTTCAAGTATACATCCTCCATTATTGTCTGCCTTAACCCATGTGTTCAAGCAGAGTTTCTTTGATTTGCATTTCTCTAATTATTAGAGATTTAGAACACTTTCTCATGTGTTTATTGATACTTTTGATTTCTTTATCTGAAAATTTCCTGTTCATATCCCTTGCCCATTTATCAATTGGAAAATGGCTTGATATTTTATACAATTGTTTTATCTCCTTGTATATTTCAGTAATTAGACGTCTGTCGGATATTTTGGTTATAAAGATTTTCCCCCAATTTGTTGTTTCCCTTCTGATTTTGGCTACATTGTTTTTGTTTGTACAAAAGCATTTTAGTTTAATATAATCAAAATTATTTATTTTATATTTTGTAATTTTCTCTAACTCTTGCTTAGTTTTAAAATCTTTCCTTTCAGGAGTTCCGGGTTAAGATGGTGGCAAATTAAAAAGAAGCTGCTTAATCTATCCTAATTGAAGCATAAAGAACTCCTCAAGGGGACATAAAAACAAATCCAGATGAATGAAGGGACCCCACAACAGGGTGCAGCATTGAAGGTACGTGGAATCTGGGCATTTCCACCCTATAAAGCATTGAAACAGCTCTCACTGAAACGTGAGCAGAGGAAGCTCCTCCCCCAACCCCCACACCACATAAAGCACCAAGGCCAGCTCACAAGAGTTAAAGCAGGTTTTGGACACCCATTAAGTCATTGGCAGCTCCAGGGCCTGTTCCTGAGAGTAGCAAGACTTAAGACCCCAAGAGGCTAAAGAATGCACATGGATTTTGAATACAGACCCTGAGAGCTGGGGCAGGTGAAGGCATTGACTTAGGCATGGATAAGGATCTTGAGGTCAGGCTTGGAACTCTAGAGGGGACCCTGTGCAGATGGGAGCACAGCTGTGGAAGCAGCGCCATGAGACTGTTAAAGGAGCCTCTGGCAGAGGGGCAGACCAGGGGGACCACCAGGAGGCTCGACCCCAAGAACAATGAGACTTGAGACCTCGGGAGCCTAGAGCACGCAGACAGACCCTGAGTGTGAGGATGAAGCTGAGAAGGCACAGGGCTAAGAATGGCAAGCCAAAATCAATAACCCCATAAGAGAAAGATCATCAAGAAGAAATATATAACACTCAACAACTTTTACACAGAGAAAATGCAGACAACAGAGAAAACAGCACAGGAGAACAAACAAGTAATCATATCCAAACCTTCCTAAAATAATGAAAACTGGCCACAAGGTATTGAAGAGTTCAAATCAGAGATGATGAGAAAAATAGAATAGATTTGGCAAGAAAATAACAATTCAAAAGGCAGAATTCTGCAATTGGAAAGTGAGGCTCAGAAATCAAATGAACTGATAAGCATATTTAACACCAGAAATGACCAGATTGGAAAGGAAAACCAAAAAATTATAGCTGAAAACCAGTCCCTAAAGGCTAGAATTGAGCAATTAGAAGCTAATGATCTCTCAAGACAGGAAGAACAAAGAAAACAAAGTCAAAATACTGATAAAATAGAAGGAAACATGAAATATCTCAATGAGAAAGTGACAGACCAGGAAAACTGGTCTAGAAGAGACAATCTGAAAATCATTGGTCTTCCTGAAAAAGCAGAAATTAATAGAAACTTGGACTCCATACTAAAAGAAATTATTCAGCAAAATTGCCCTGAAGTTCTACAACAAGAGGGCAATATAGACATTGAAAGGTGATCCATAGATCACCCTCTACACTAGACCCAGAAAAGACCACGCCCAGGAATATAATGGCCACATTCAAGAGCTTCTAAGTAAAAGAAAAAACCTTACAAGAAGCCAGAAAGAGACAATTCAAATATCAAGGAGCACCAATCAGGATCACACAGGATCTGGCAGCCTCCACACTAAGAGACCACAAGCCTTGGAATATGATATTCAGAAAGGCAAGAGAATTGGGCCTTCAACCACAGGTCAACTACCCATTAAAACTGACTATATACTTCTAGGGGAATGTATGAGCATTCAACAAAATTGAAGATTTCCAAGTATTTGCACAGAAAAGACCAGGACTAAATGGAAAGATTGATATCCAACCACAAAAATCAAGAGAAACACGAAAAGGTAAATAAGAAACAGAGGGGAAAGAAAGAAAACCCATAATTTTTAAATTTGCCTCTTTAAGGGCTTCAATAAGATCTAATTATCTGTTTTCCAATGTGGAGAAATGCTATGTATAATTCTCTGTAGTGAACTCTCTTCACTATTATAGTATTCACTATTATAGCAACCTGAAGAATAATTCATAGGGAGAGGGTGGAATACTAAATGGCCTAAGATGATATGGTGGGTAGAAAAGGGGGGGGTGAATAGTAAGGAACACCAAGAGAAAGTTGAGGGAATAGGAAAAATAGGATATTCTATTACACACAAAGAGGGCATGGGAAGGGGAGGGGACAAATACTATTATAAGAAGGAGAGGAAGAGAGTATTAAGAGGTAATATTTAAACCTTACTCTCAGTGTAATCAACCTGGAGAGGGAAGAGTAGTTACATTATCCATTGGGATATAAAACTCTATCTAATAATACTGAGAACGTCAGAAGGGATAAACCAAGGGGAGTAGGGGAGTGGTGAGGTCAAAAAAGGGAGGGGAGAAGAAGGGGGAGGGAATTCATTAGGCCTTTAAAAATAAAAAGAGGGGAAAAATAAGGGAGGGGGTAGAAAGGGAAGTAAATCAAAGGAGGTGATAAGGGATACCAGGTTAAAGCAAATAACTGGTTTAAAAGGAAATAGTGTAAGAAGAAGGGGTAGAAATAGGGGAGGAAACGAAAATGTCAGGAAATGCACAACTGATAATTGTAACTCTGAATGTGAATGGGATGAACTTGCTCATAAAATGGAAGCAAATAGCAGAGTGGATTAGAAACCAAAATCCTACCATATGTTGTCTACAAGAAACACATATGAGATGGGTGGGCATACACAAGTTTAAGGTTCAGGGCTTGAGCAAAACTTTTTGGGCTTCAAATGAGAAAAAGAAGGCAGGAGTGGCTATTATGATTTCTGACAAAGCCAAAGAAAAATAGATATGATTAAAAAAGACAGGGAAGGTCATTACATCCTGATTAAAGGCAGTATAAACAATGAGGAAATAACACTGCTCAATATATATGCACCAAGTGGCATAGCATCCAGATTCATAAAGGAGAAACTGACAGAGCTCAAGAAGGAAATAGATAGTAAAACCATACTAGTGGGAGATCTAAATATTCCTCTTTCAGATCTAGATAAATTAAACGAAAAATAAATAAGAAAGAGGTAAGAGAGGTGAATGAAGTCCTAGAAAAATTAGATTTAATTGATATGTGGAGAAAAATAAATAGGGACAAAAAGGAATACACCTTCTTTTCAGCTGCACATGGCACATTCACAAAGATTGACCATGTTATAGGGCATAGAACCATTGCAAACAAATGCAAATGAGCAGAAATAATAAATGTAACCTTCTCAGATCATAATGCAATAAAAATAATAATTAGTAAGGGCACCTGGACAGGCAAATCAAAAACTAATTGGAAATTAAATAATATGATTCTCTAAAACCAATTTGTCAAAGAAGGAATCAAAGAAATAATCAATAATTTCATTGAAGAAAATGACAATGATGAGACATCCTACCAAACTCGGTGAGATGCGGCCAAGGTAGTACTCAGGGGAAAATTTATATCCTTGAGTGCATATATTAACAAATTAAGGAGGGCAGAGATTAATGAATTGGGCATGCAACTCAAAAAATGAGAAGGTGAGCAAATTAAAAATCCCCAGATGGAAACTAAATTAGAAATACTAAAAATCAAGGGAGAAATTAATAAAATCGAAAGTAAAAGAACTATTGAATTAATAAATAAGACTAGAAACTGGTACTTTGAAAAAACAAATAAAATAGACAAAGTACTAGTCAATCTAATAAAAAAAAGGAAAGAAGAAAACCAAATTGACAGTATCAAAGATGAAAAAGGAGACCTCACCTCTAATGAAGAGTAAATTAAGGCAATCATTAAAAACTATTTTGCCCAATTATATGGCAATAAATATAACAATTTAGGAGATATGGGTGAATATTTACAAAAATATAAACTGCCTAGATTAACAGCAGAAGAAATAGAATACCTAAATAATCCCATATCAGGAAGGGAAATTGAACAAGCCATCAAAGAACTCCCTAAGAAAAAATCGCCAGGGCCTGATGGATTCACAAGTGAATTCTATCAGACATTCAAAGAGCAACTAATCCCAATACTATACAAATTATTTGATATGATAAGCAAAGAAGGAGTCCTACCAAATTCTGTTTATGACACAAATATGGTACTTATTCCAAAGCCAGGGAGATCAAAAACAGAGAAAGAAAACTACAGACCAATCTCCCTAATGAACATAGATGCAAAAATCTTAAATAGAATACTAGCAAAGAGACTCCAGCAAGTAATTAAGAAGATCATCCACCATGATCAGGTGGGATTTATACCAGGAATGCAAGGTTGGTTCAACATTAGGAAAACCATCCACATAATTGACCATATCAACAGTCTAAGAAACAAAAATCACATGATTATCTCAATAGATGCTGAAAAAGCCTTTGACAAAATACAGAATCCATTCCTATTGAAAACACTGAAAAGTATAGGA
>NC_058131.1:184539795-184644100 GCF_016433145.1 Gracilinanus agilis | reverse complement strand
ATATATATATATATATTCTTTTTTTTTTAAATAATCCCTTTGTAAGTTTTTCTTGAAAAATCTTGTACTGATGTTGACAGACTTTATATTTTTCCCTCTCTACTTTTTCCTACCTAGTTTAACTATCAATCTCTCTTTAACTTTTGCTTTATTGCAGTGATTCCCAAAGTGTGCGCCACCACCCCCTGGTGGGTGTTGCAGTGATCCAGAGATGTGGTGATGGCCACAGGTGCCATCTTTATCTTTCCTATTAATTGCTATTAAAATTAAAGAATTAATTTCCAGGGGGCTAAGTAATATATTTTTCTGGAAAGGGGGTGGTAGGCCCAAAAAGTTTGGGAACCACTACTTTATTGGTACATTTTATTATAAAGTTGACCCAGGGAATTTTGAATGTTTTCCAGTCATTTTAATTAATCAAATAAATTAAAATTTTTTCTCTGTTTTTCCTCTTTTGGGTTTAGGTATCACTATTATACTTCTCTTGGACTCTACCTATTTTCTAATATTCCAATAATCTAATTTTCCAATATTCAAATTTTCCCATATAATATTGGAATTAGTTGATCTTTAAATGTTTGATAAAATTCACTTGTAAATCCATCTCGTCTTGGTGGGTTTTTTTGTTTGTTTGTTTAAAAAGTTTATTTGTGGCCGGTTCAATTTATTTTTCTAAGACAGGATTATATTAATATTAAATTTTCACCCCTTTTAATCTACTCAGTTTATATTTTTATATTGAATTTTCCATTTCCCTGGCATGTGCTTAGGCAAAATAGTTCTTAACAGTTTTGATTTTATATTCATTAATGGTATGTTCACCCTTTTTATTAATGATAGTAGTGATACGTTTTTCTTCTCTTTTTCAAACCATGTTAAATAATAATCACTTTTGTGGATTTTTTCATTATACTGAGTCCCATTTTTATTTATTAATTCAATATTTTGATATACAATTTTATTAATTTCACAGATATTTTTAGGATTACATATTTGGTATCTTATTGGAGATTTTTGTTTCATTTTTCCTAGTTTGTTTATTGAATACTAAATTCATTGACCTGGTCTTTGCGTATGTTAATTGCAACTATTTAGAGACATAAATTTTCCTCTATATACTTCTTTATAAAATTCCATATTTTTTATATGTTTTGTCATTATTATCATTCTCTTTAATAAAATTCCACATGGTTTAAATGGTTTGTTCTTTAACTCCTTTAAGAATACATTATTATTCAATTAATTAATCTGTGTTTCTATGGTCCCTTATTAAACATGATTTATTACAGAATGATCTGAATTTGAAGATTTATGTATTTCTGCTTTTATGCATTTAACTAACGTCTGTAATATCCTAAAATGTGATGAATTATCTAAGATTCTTGCCTGTGTACAAGGGGAAATGGAAAGAAAAGTATAATGAAGTCATGGATTTTAATTGAATTTTACATAAGCAAGATATGAGAGATATCCAGAGAGAATTGAATGGGAATAAAGAATTAAATGCCATTTTCTCATTGGTTCATGGTACCTATGCAAAAATGCATCATATATTAGGTTATTAATCATTTTAGTTAAATGCATGAAAAGCAGAAGTACATAATTCAACAAATTCAGATCATAATGCATGTTTATGCAATATATTTAGAGCCAAAAGAGTCCTTCATTTTACTCATAAGGAAGCTGAGAATTAGAACAAATAAATGATTTGCCTGAAAGCCACATAGTTAATATTAGAGCCAGAATTAAAAGCCATCATCCAATTCAGATCCATCTACCTTTGCCAGACGTACTACATTTTTTTTAATCCTGGGACTCCATTCTAGGAGCATAGGGCCACAACCAGTAGGCAATGGGTCACACAGTCGCTCAGGGTCACCCAGCTGGGAAGTGTCTGAGCCCAGGTTTGAACCTAGGACCTTTTGTCTCTAGGCCTGGCTCTCAATCCACTGAGCTAGCCCAGCTGCCCCTACTTTAGGTTGCAGTTTCTTTAGCAGATGTAGTTTTTACAGGGTGGGGTTGCTAGCCCCACGCCCAACCCTCCTCCTTTTTCATCCTGGCTAGGGACCATCCTTGGCCCAGGAGTGGTAAGGGTGGGCAATAGGGGTCAAGTGACTTGCCCAAGGTCACACAGCTGGAAGTGTCCGAGGCCAGACTTGAACCTAGGACCTCCAGTCTCTAGGCCTGGCTCTCAATACACTGAGCCACCCAGCTGCCCCGACTTACTACATACTAATTATATACTATGAATAAAAATGCTACCTAGCATAATATATATATATACGTACATATATATATATATTATTATATATTTATTTTAATATATTCAGTGATAAAATCACATTATGAAGAAACCTTCATCCATATTGTACCTTAGGTATTTGTCTATCTGGGGCTACATGGGCTTCTTTCAGCCTTGTAATGTGAATAAAAAAAACATAGAGAATTTTACAAAGCTAGGCCAAGTAGAAGACCAGAGGAAGATTTTTGGATATTTTTATTTATATGAGAGAAATCAGGGGAGTTATTGGAGATTAGTTCATAAAAGGCAGCAAATAAAAAAAATGGTGATAAAGACAAAATCATTTAAAGAAGAGCAGATGAGACTAATATAAGCAAATAGATGACAGTTTCCATAATAGGAATCTAGGAATACAAAGTAAAAATCCCAAATCTAGACAATATAATTTACTATATTTATCATTAGGATTCACTGTTATAAATGGAGAAAAAAGTGACCATATTTGTTTTGTATCAATATTTTAGCAAATGATGGCTTGAAATATAATAAAATGACATATTAATAGTATATATCAGATAATGGCAGCCTCCCATTCAAATCCACTCAATAAACATTTTGATGTCTATATTTCATAAAAGTCATTATTCAGGTGTCTCTTGTAGCCAAATATTGATATTTAAATATGCCAACATCATCAATTTCATTGGTAAGAAATTCCCTATGCCTATAAGAGTAGAAAATTTTATGATTTTGTGTGACGTCTATAACAATTTCTTTGGCCAGAAGACTTTCCATTATTAGTAGTCTTATAATGAGAATCTCTGAATTTAGCTAACTTTTTTTTCATACATCAGAAATACAATTAGCAGTCATACAAGTCTTTCAATATCCCATTAAATAACTGCACCTAATATGTAGAATATAATATTTTTAAAAGACAGAAAAATAATATACATATATATTTACATAAAGGATGTTACATTGATTATTCATATTGATAATTTTTGACTGATAAATATTTTGATAATTTGAAAGGTCACCAAGACGATACTATTTTTCTATGTTTCTTAACCAAAAATGAATAAAATTCTTAAAAAAATGCTCATCATGAGAAATGGAAAAATCTTCTGTTAATAGTAATTGTTATAGGCATTACACAACATAAGATTTTGAGAAGTGCATGAGGCACTAAGGGATAATTGACTTGACTAATGTCACCTAAAAGTTTGAGTCAGGAGAAGCACTAAAACCCAGAACTTCCAGATCCTGACTCTCAGGTCACCATACTGAAGCCGCAACTATATTTCAGACTAAAAGTGAAGACCAGCAAAGAGAAATTATAGGAGACATAGTATTTGCAATTCCAATAAATAAAGAAGATTAATTTCAATTAATAACCAATAATGATTACCCCTTCCTTACCGGAAATCCTGAAAATTCTGTCAACCAGATCAGAGGAGCTATAGTAATCAGAATGCCTAGTCCTCTATCCTTGGACACCACTAACCTTCCACAAACACACACTGCACAAGGTTTTTATTATCAGAAGGTGGAGTCTTGCCAAAGAAACCTGTGGGCATAAAAACTATAAAAGTTCTAAAAACTCTCCACCTGAGTCAAGATGCTATAAATGAGTACTAAGTTTTCTATTAGAGACTGATCAGAGACAAAGATAGGAGTTGGCAAGATAGGACATGTGTTCTGATCATAATGTATTTTGTTCTCTTAGATGTGCTAATATATAGTCACTATGTACCATAGCACCTCATGTTTTCTGCTTAGTTGGAAAAGTAAAGCCCCCACCATTACCTTCCCAGATATTGGGTTGTTTACTCAATATTTTAATAGGATAGCCAAGAGCTGGGCAAAGAGACAGAGAAACAGCTCCTTTTGGGCCTTCCATTTGCAGTGTTTTTGTAGCACTCTGGAGTATTATCTGAAGAAAAGGAACTGACTTCCCTTTGGCCATATCTCTTCAAAAGCCCTCCCTTAAATAAATATCCTATCAATCTTACTTCATTAACACCCCTGTCAGAATTATGTGTCACTTTAGCAAAAAAATCCACATTTTTTATCTGCTGAGTAAAGATTTCATCTAGGAAAGCCATTAGAAATTACTTACTAAAAGTTTGTTATTTCACAGATATGGAAACTGAATCCTAGAAAGAAGAAATAATTTATCCAAAGCTACATGATTATTAGAAGTATTACACTAAAATGAAAAGTAAAGGATGTTTTAGAAAGAATACTTGTTTTAGTTAGAAGCTTTCAACATAACAAATAGTGAAATTATAGTGTAACCTTCTCTCAAAGTAAGAATTGTAAGGAATTCTTTACTTACTATTAGAGATTTGCTCTTCAAAGCTCCTCTATTCTGTGAGGCATGATTGATCTTGATGAGAGCTGTAAAGAGTAACATAATTCCTTTTGTTTTCTAGAAATGAGGGAGAAGACTTGAGATTCCTAATTCTCTTCAGGTTCAAGAAATGTGGAAGAATTTTAAAAGTAAAGAACTGGCTTGTAAAACCATGATGATGTCCAAGTACCTAGCACATACACTAGAAATGCTGAGGAATGTCCCCTTGGTTGACATCTGGAACTCTCTCTTGGTTAAACTGAAATACCACACTCCTGAAGAGTGGGATCAATAATGCTTTTTATTGTGTAGTATAAAACCTCATATGTACATATTTTTAATTTTTGTTTCTATAAAGGGTTTATTTGCATTTGCTAAATATATTCATAATGTTACTGATATTTGGTTGAACAAGCATCAAGCTTTGCATATATGACTCAGGGATTTCCTTTCACAATAATGAATATTAATTAAGAGTTTTAGCTTCAAGTAAAAATATTACCTCCTCACTAATCTCTCTCCATATATTATATATGTATGTACATATGTATGTATGTGTATGGATAGCTTTGTAGTTAGAATGTTAGCCTTAACGTTAAAAAGGCTTATGCTCCTGAGTTACAATCTGACTTCAGATACTTACTAACAGTTTGAATGTAGGCAAATCTCTTAACATTGTTTGCCTCGTTTGCCACTTCTAAAAAATGAGGTGGAAACAAAAATAGTGAGTTAGTTTAATATCTTTGTCAAGAAAACCAAAATTGTGTCTCTAAGACTTAGAAATGAATGAAGAATGAAATATGTGTATGTAAACACACACACACGCAGAGACACCCCAATACAAACACTTTTTTCCTCATCTACCATCTTTATTTTTCTAGATGATTAGCCCTATCAGGGCACAAGACTGATAGTCACCTTATATGAGACAGAAGCCTGAAAAATAAAAAGGCTATCAGACTGAACAGGCTTTAGTTTATAACAACAGACTTGTTATTCTGACAATTCAGAAAGGATCTCCTTTCCTTAAGGGATGACAAGTGGGACTGATAAGGTAAGAAGGAATCAAGCAGTCAATAAAAGGTAAATGTGATCACTTGAGGGTCCAGGGTTCAAGTCCCTGTTAGGGTGCCATTTATAGAGATCCAGCTCTATTTACCAAGGATTTTCTGAGTGGCCTAGGGTAGTCATTGGATGTAAATAATGAAACAGATTGGAAGTATGGCTTATTAGCTCAAAGTGCTCCGAGGTACAATGGAGTCACAAGTATATTATATATGAAATTAAAGATCCTTTTCACCCAAAAGCACAGGGGAATTTTCACAGCTGCACAGGATTGCAGTTTCAACATAGACAATACAAAGAGGCTTCAGAAACTTCAAATTTTAGATAAGAACCAGACTGAACTTTCAGCTACCTCATTACCAGCAAACTAAGTCTGGGAATATTTGTTAGGTCAGGAAGTCCCTGAATTTTTGGCCTTGACTGTCTGAAACTACCTTCGAAGCCAAACAGTTGCCTTCCTGACCAAAGGGGAAGAATGTTAACCTCTTGACTGTTGGTTTGCTAAAAGTCTAAAGCTTTCCAGTAAGTCTATATTGCTTTCTAATAAGAAAAGGTGTGGATCATAAAAGGGATCAAAAGAGGAATCTCAAATTTTTATCTTAAATAGCCCAATCCAATCTTACTCTGATTATCAGAGTAGAAGGGTTAACACACAGCTCTTCTGGGCTGCATTGACCTTTTGATGGGGTCCTGATAAAAATATCTGTTTGTAACTCTGTTTCTCTTAATGGCCTCCCACATATTCACCATTTTCTTTTAAATTGAAGTGATTTCTTACACAGCAAAACTTTTATTAATAAAAAGAGTCATAGAGTAGTTATAATCATTAGCTTACACCTAAATCTGATGGTATTTACAGATTATGCTGTTTCTTTACAGCTCACAACATGAGGTCTGAAAACATTAGCCTGGGTCACAGGGAACACGGTATTTTCCTTGTCTTACTATTGATAAAAATTAATCAACCCATTAATAGTGGCATAACAAGAAATTATAGTTTCATTGGAGTACAAGGTAGATTTAAATTTCTTACTCTATTCTTTTCCTAGTTGTACTCCCCAATGATTATAACTATCAACATCGCAGACAATACTCAGAACAAAGATTTTCTGCTTAAATATAGCAGTAAAACTCAGTGCATGAAAGGACTGATTTTTCTGAAAGCAATAAATGATTTCCAACAAGGTCTTTATGAGGCTGTAGCTTTTGCATGGCATCACCACTCTTCTTCCAGGTCAGAGATTATGACATTCATCCTCTGCTAAAGTTCACTTTATGAGACTTTCCACCTAAACTCTGAAGTTGGCCAGAGGGATCCTGTGAGTAAGTTTTGTTTGGATTGTATTTCTATATCACTATGAAGATTAGAAAGTAGCCTAAAAATCATCAATGTACCCTGGTGAAATTAGATAGGAAATGTACTTTCCCTTCTTTTCTGACTTTCCCCACATATTGACAATTATTTTATAATCAGTTTGTGAATCCCAACTGGTGATGTACCTCCTATTTGACTCCATCTTACTCCAAGGGAAGTAAATGGAAATGTGGAAATGTGTGGAACATATAAAGGGCAGCAACACGTGAATCTCACATCCAAAGAAATTTATGTGTGAGCTGCTTAGTACGACAAAAAACACATCATTCTGTTCCAGTGTGTGGGTGAGGATGAGATTGTTATTAGATGAGCTGTTGAAAAGAGCAAATTAGTGTTATCAGAATCAAAATAAAAAGGTAATGGAGAGGTTAAGTGCTGACCACTGTGGGACACTCAAGGTTAGAGAGTGTGATCTAGAAGAGTGTGCAAAAAAGGAGAAAGAGTCAGAGGTTAAATACCAGGAGTATTTCAGAGTAAATGGTATCTTTAAAACCTAGTTTACCAATACTAAAATGACATCTAAAAACCCTAGATAAAGAGTATTAAGGAAGAGAGAATGATTAACAGTGTCAAATGCTGGTGTGAGGTCAAAGAGAATGGGGATTAAGAAAAGGCCACTGTATTTGACAACTAATAGATCAGTAGTATATTTAGAGAGAGAAATTTTGAGGGAAAATTAGACTCCAGGTTATAAGGGAATGGGAGAAGAGAAAGTAAAGGATCCTTCTATAGATCTTTTTAATATTTTTTTTATTTTTAGAAAAATTTTCCATGGTTACATAATTCATGTTTTTACTTTACCCTTCACCATCCCCTCAACCCCGTACCTCCCTCCTTCCCCCTCCCCCGTAGTCAAGACTTATTTACATATTATTGATAGTTACATTGGTGTGGTCTTTTCTGGTCTATATATCCAATCATGTCCTCATCAACCCAAGAGTTCAAGCAGTTGTTTTTCTTATGTGTTTCCACTCCTGTAGTTCTGCCTCTGAATGTGGGTAGTGTTTTTTTCCATAAATCCCTCAGAATTGTCTTGGGTCATTGCTTTGCTGCTAGTACTGAAGTCCATTACATTCGATTTTACCATAGTATCAGTCTCTGTGTACAATGTTCTTCTGGCTCTGCTCCTTTCACTCTGCATCAATTCCTGGAGGTCTTTCCAGTTCACATGGAATTCCTCCAGTTTATTATTCCTTTGAGCACAATAGAATTCCATCACCAACATATACCACAATTTGTTCAGCCATTCCCCAATTGAAGGGTATATCCTTGCTTTCCAGTTTTTTTTGCCACCACAAAGAGCATAGCTATAAATATTTTTCTACAAGTCTTTTTATCTATGATCTCTTTGGGGTACAATCCCAGCAATGGTATAGCTGGATCAAAGGGCAGGCATTCTTTTATTGCTCTTTGGGCATAGTTCCAAATTGCCATCCAGAATGGTTGGATGAGTTCACAACTCCACAAGCAGTGCATTAATGTCCCAAATTGGCCACATCCCCTCCAACATTCATTACTCTCCCCTGCTATCATTTCAGCCAATCTGCTAGGTGTGAGGTGGTACCTCAGAGTTGTTTTGATTTGCATTTCTCTAATTATTAGAGATTTAGAACACTTTCTCAGAATGTGCTTATTGATAGTTTTGATTTCTTTATCTGAAAATTGCCTATTCATGTCCCTTGCCCATTTATCAATTGGCGGATGGCTTGACTTTTTATCCAATTGATTTAGCTACTTGTATATTTGAGTAATTAGTCTTCTGTCAGAATTTTTTGTTATAAAGATTTTTCCCAGTTTGTTGTTTCCCTTCTGATTTTGACTACATTGTTTTTGGTTGTACAAAAACTTTTTAATTTGATATAATCCAAATTATTTATTTTACATTTTGTAATTTTCTCTAACTCTTGCTTGGTTTTAAACTCTTTCTTTTCCCAGAGATCTGTGTGTTCACCTAATTTACTTACAGTTTCCTTCTTTATATTCAAGTCTTTCACCCATTCTGAATTTATCTTGGTGTAGGGTGTGAGATGTTGATCTAAACCTAATCCTCCTGTATTGTTTCCCAATTTTCCCAGCAGTTTTTGTCAAATAATGGATTTTTGTCCCAAAAGTTGGGATCTTTGGGTTTATCATAAACTGTTTTACTGATATCACTTACCCCAAGTCTATTCCACTGATCCTCCCTTCTATCTCTTTGCCAGTACCATATTGTTTTGATGACTGCTGCTTTATAGTATAGCTTAATATCTGGTACTGCTAAGCCACCTTTCTTATTTTTTTTCATTATTTCCCTTATATTCTTGATATTTTGTTCTTCCAAATAAACTTTGTTATAGTTTTTTCTAATGCAGTAAAATACTTTTTTGGTAGTTTACTAATTTAGTTGCAAAAAACAGGACATGTTAGGAATGAAGGATTAATTGTGGTTTTTTTTCAGAGGTGGGAAGATATATCTCTGTTTATAGGCAGTGAGTTACAAACAGTACATGGAAAGAGTGAAAATAAGTGGTAATAGTTGTATAACAAAGGGAAAATTCAATTGTAGGAGATAGAATGGAATTGAATCAGTTGAAAAGATAGAGGGATTAACTTGGTGAGGAGTAAGACTTTTTGATCTAATGTTATGGGGTAAAGGATGAGACTGTGGCAGAAGGGGCATAAGAAAGAGAAATTATAAGATTCATGCTATCTTCAATGGAATATTTTATATAAGTAGAGGCATGTTTGATAATAGTCATTGTATTTATTGTCCTTCGTATCAATCAATGATAAAAATTTATAATTATGAGAATATTTTGAATGCTAGAGACCAAAAGTGAAAAAAATGCTTAAAATGAGAACTTGTAAAGAAATAAATTTTCTACACACCAATAACTGCAACATAGTTATCAATGGAAAAACATGGGATATCGATGAAAGAAAGCTGTATAATACTGCTTACAGCAATTCACTCATTTTAATCAGTATATAGCATTTATCAGAGAAAAGAAATCAAGTGATCTCTAACCTAAGCAGCCTACATAATACTTAGTCTAAAAATATTGGGCTTCCTTACAATTTTGGTTGTTTGGTTTTTGTCTTTTTTTTTAAACCCTTAACTTTGGTGTATTGTCTCATAGGTGAAAGAGTGGTAAGGGTGGGCAATGGGGGTCAAGTGACTTGCCCAGGGTCACACAGCTGGGAAGTGGCTGAGGCTGGGTTTGAACCTAGGACCTCCTGTCTCTAGGCCTGACTCTCACTCCACTGAGCTACCCATATGGACTGGTAAAGGAGGGAATCAATAATGGGGAGGAAGAGTATGGAGAACAGCTTAAAAAGACCCTAAAGAAAAATACTGGGGGAATTAGAATGAAGGGGGGAGGAAGGGAAGTAAGATAATGGAGGGGATTATGGGGACTGATCAAAAACAAAACACTGGTGTAGAAGGAAATAGTGAAAGAAGAAAGGGCAGAACAAGAAGAGGGAATCGAAATGTTGGTGAATACACAGTTGATAATTATAACTCTGAAAGGAAATGGGATGAACTCACCCATAAAATGGAAGCAAATAGCAGAGTGGATTAGAAATGATAATACTACCATATGTTGTCTAAAAGAAACACACATGAGGAAAGTAGACATACATAAAGTAAAAATAAAAGGTTAAAGCAAAATCAATTAGGCTTCAACTGAGTAAAAGAAGGCAGGGGCTGCAATCATGATATCTGACAAAGTCAAAGTAAAAATAGATCTGTTTAGTTGAGAAAGGGAACATAATTACACCTTGATAAAAGGCAGTATAGACAATGAAGAAATATCAGTACTCAACATGTATGCATCAAAGGGTATAGAATCCAGATTTCTAAAGGATAAACTGGCAGAGCTCAAGGAGGATATGGATAGTAAAACTATACTACTGGGAGACCTGAACCTTCCCCTATCAGATCTAGATAAATCTAACCAAAAATTAAATAAGAAAAAGATAAGAGAAGTGAATGAAAGCTTAGAAAAATTAGAGTTAATTGATATATGGAGAAAAATAAATAGGAACAAATAGTAATACACCTTCTTTTCAGAAGCACATGGCAGATTCACAAAGATAACCCATGATCTTGGGTGGGCATAGAAACATGGTAAACAAATGTAAAAAATCAGAATTAATAAATGCAACCATTTCAGATCATAATGTAATAAAAATAATAATTGGTAAGCATACATGTATAGGCAAATAAAAAATTAATTGGAAACTAAACAATATGATTCTCCAAAATCAGTTAGTTAAAGAACTAATCATAGAAACAGAAATTTCACAGAAGAAAATGATAATGATGAGACATCCTATCAAAATATGTGGGATGCCACCAAAGCAGTACTCAGGGGGAAAATTATATCTTGAGTGCATATATTAACAAATTAGGGAGGGCAAAGATCAATAAATTGGTCATGAAAATCAAAAAATAGAAAGGGAATGAATTAAAAAATCCCCAGATATAAATTAAATTCAAGATCATGAAAATTAAAGGAAAAATTAATTAAATCAAAAGTAAAATAATTATTGAATTAATAAATAAGACCAGAATCTGGTTGTTTGAAAAATAAAATAAAATTAGCAAAGTACTGGTCAATCTAATAAAATAAAAAGGAAAGAAGAAAAGAAAATTAACAATATCAGAAATGAATAGTGAGACCTCATGTCTAATGAAGAGTAAATCAAGGCAATCATTAAAAATATTTTGCCAATTATATGGCAATAAATATAGCAATATAGGTGATATAGATGAGTATTTACAAAAATATAAATTGTTGAGATTTACAGCAGAAGAAATTGAATAGCTAAATAATTCAATATCAGAAAAAGAAATTGAACTATCAAAGAAGTCCCTAAGAAGAAATTCCAATACTATACAAACTATTTGACATAATAAGCAAAGAAGGTGTTCTACCAAATTTCTTTTATGACATAAATGTTGTACTGATTCCAAAGACAGGTCGATCAAAAACAGAGAAAGAAATCTACAGACCAATCTCCTTAATGAACATAGATGCAAAAATTTTAAATAGAATACTAGCAAAAAGACTCACGAAGGTTATTCATTATGATCAGGTGGGATTTATACCAGGAACTCAAGGATGGTTCAATATTAGGAAAACCATCCACAGAACTGACCATATCAATAAACAAACCAACAAAGAGCATATGATTATCTCAATAGATCCTGAAAAAGCCTTGGCCAAAATATAGAACCCATTCCTATTGAAAACACTAGAAAGTATAGGAACAGAAGGGCCTTTTGTAAAAATAATAAACAGTATATATCTTACACCATCAACAAACATCATCTGCAATGAGGATATATTAGAAGCTTTCCCAATAAGATCAGGATTGAAACAAGAAATTAAAAGTATCAATAAGCAAATGAGAAAGTGTTCTAAATCTCTAATAATTAGAGAAATGCTAATCAAAACAACTCTGAGGTATCACCTCATACCTAGCAGACTGGCTAAAATGATAGCAGAGGAGAGTAATGAATTTTGTTGGGGATGTGGCAAAATTGGGACATAAATGCATTGCTGGTGGAGTTGTGAACTGATCCAACCATTCTGGTTGGCAATTTGTACCTATTCCCAAAGAGTTCTAAAAGGCTGCCTACCCTTTGATCCAGCCATACCATTGCTTTGTTTATACCCCAAAGACATCATAGCTAAAAAGACTTGTAGAAAAATATTTATAGCCACGCTTTTTGTGCTAGCAAAAAATTGGAAAACGAGTGTCTGCCCTTCAATTAGGGAATGGCTGAACAAATTGTGGTATATGCTGGTGATGGAATACTATTGTGCTCAAAGGAATAATGAACTGGAGGAATTCCATGTGAACTGGAAAGACCTCCAGGAACTGATGCAGAGTGAAAGGAGCAGAAGCAGAAGAACATTGTACACAGAGATGGATACACTGTGGTAAAATCGAATGTAATGGACTTCTGTACTAGCAGCAATTCAATGACCCAGGACAATTCTCAAGGATTTTTGGAAAAGAACACTACCCACATTCAGAAGAAGAACTGCAGTAGTGGAAACACAGAATAAAAACAACCTCTTGAACACATGGGTTGAGGTGGACAAGATTGGGGGTGTAGACTCAAAACTACCACACCAATGCAACTATCAATAATATGTAAATAAATCTTGATTGATCACACATATTAAAACCAATGGAAATGTGTGTTGCAGGTGGGGGGTGGAGGGAGGGTGAAGGGGAAAGTAAAAACAAGAATAATGTAACCATGGAAAATTTTTCTAAAAAAATAAAATATTGAAATCTAAAAAAATTAAAATAAATAAATAAATAAAGAATGTTGGTATAAAAAGCAGGACACTCTTCTGGCAAACTCATTCTTTGGAGAAGACAGGGAACTAGATGGCTAAAAAGGAGTAGGAATACTTCTTCAGTATTTGTCCTTTAGCTTGTCTCTAGCCCAGTGTGCTGGTAGTTTCTTTGCTAAGTACTGTTATATTTAAAGGAGGTCACTTGTATCTATTTGAGGTAGTAGAAAAGATGTACAGAGAGGATAAGATGGCACTTCTCCTTATAACAGTTGCCAAGGCAGGAACCTTCAGGTCAAAGAAGTTTATCCCTTCAGGACCCACCTGGGGTTAATTGATATATTATTTGGGCTCTTCAGTTAGGATAACGTTGATATTCTGACTGCGTTGTCTCCCTTCCCAAAACAAGCTTTGAAATTGATTTAGGAAGGTACTTTAAACTTTATATATATATGTGGTTAGAAGGATAAGGGTAAAGGATTGAGGTAATAGGAGACCCTACTTTAATTGTTACTATTGAACCCCTAACTGCAGGCAAATGAAGAACAATGTTAGCTTCCCTCTGGTTCAGCCTGGCCAGGGCTAAACCAGAGTAGGTAAACTGCTGGGAAATCTTCAGCTTCTTCTTCTGTAGATCTTAAGCCTTAACAGTTGAGATATATCCACCCTTTCCATCCTCTTCTTCATCTCCTGCCCACTTCCTGGATCCCTCCCGGGCCCTGGGAAGCCTAGATAACTAGACGATGAAACTCCTAATATCTAGGGACAGTAGACACCAAGGTGGTGGTCAAGTACAGGTTGATAACGGTATATGAAGGACAGAAGAGCTTGCAGAGTAGTGTTTGCAACTCTCTCACTCCAAGACCAGGATCCACACCGATCTCTAGCCTCAGGACAGGTAAAAGACCCCAACATCTCTCTCAGGGTTCTCAACTGCCCCCTCCTGCCTTTCACATGCCTCTCTGGGAACATTCTATCCAACTGACTTATCTGTCAATTATTGAATGAATTTCAATCTCCCAGAGGTTCAATATAACAGTACTCCATACTGATTTTAACCAGGCTGTGAGCACTGTGACAAAACTTTGTAAGCAGTGTCCCAGCCAATTTGTAAACAAATACAGATCTGCAATCAAGACTATCTTTATGTTCTTGGTCTTGTTAATATTAGATTCAAGAGAAACTTTAGATTTTGAGGAAGTTAGGGAGAAATAGTTTTATTCAGAGGCATTCCCCTCTTAGTGAGTTTGCTATTCTGATAGTATCTTGAAGATATTCGTTTTTACCTCACCCTTGATCCTAGTTCCTTCTCCTCCTTCTCTGATTCCCTGAATTAATAAATCCCTTCCCTTGTTAAGAGTGTGAGGTGTGAGGTTTTGTATTTCCAGGCTTTATAAGCCCAATTCATACACTATTTAAGCTAAATCTCCATCCAGACAGATTCTGAGTATAGCTGTGATCCAGTGATCAAGAAAGTTGCTTGAAGACATCCTGAGCACTTTACCTATATTGGGCTTAAGGAATCTACTTAAGAAAGTGGAGCTTCCAACAGTGGAAGTTTTTAATTTCTGTGTAGTTATTCCCTTTCTGCCAGCCAATTTAGCCCTGTGATAGTTAAGTCAAAATAGACTGCATTTCTGTACAGAAAAGGGATTCTGTTAATAACAGTTACCAGAAGTAGCAACTGCCAAGGAGGGGGGAGGAGAAAGACTTCCATCCACTCATTCCCCTCCCCTCCACTAGTGATTTGCAGCCTGGGGCTTGAATCCTGCTGTGACACCATTGCTATCTGGACCCATTTTTACAGGTCTCAGTTTTTCTTCACAATAAATTGACATCTTACTACCATCTCTGCCCCTGCCCTAGGGAGGCTAGGAGAAAATCTAGGAAATTTTTCCCAGATAAAGGAGACATTTATTCTGTGATTCCTTTAGAATCCATCAGGTATGTGAGGAATAAATATGTAAGGGTCTTACAGGAACATTGGTATAGGAAACAAGTGATGAGGAAGCACTCTCAGCTGTTATGAACAAGTAACTACCCCAAAACTCAGTCTAAAAGACTGGCTTGAGGCAGAGTTTAGTAGATGTCTTCATATCCCATAATTGGGATTTGAAGAGAGTATTCCTGAATCCAAGAGAAGATCCTTATCTGGGACTCCAGACTGTCTCTCTCATAGGCCTAGATGAAAAAGAAGTTAATACTTATTAAATATATAAATGTTGTTTGCCCAAATAAATAGAATGAAATTCCCTTGAACATAGTCAAAAAGTGTTTTTTCTCTAGAGTTTAGCCTACTGTCTGCCACAGAAGCAGTACTTATGTGTAGATAAATACTTTTTGTAGTAGGTAAGGACATCTTTGCTAAGAAAATGTCATTAATTTTGAGATAGACTCAACTATACTCTACAACATCAGTCACAAACTAGGAATTTTCCTATAGTTATTTTAGGATTGTTACTAAATTTAATTCTGTAACTAGCTGAGTTTATAAAAATCTTTGTGTTTAAATATTTTATACTCAGACATTTTATGCACTTTACAGTGAAGGAATTAAGAGAGCTAGTGGTAGTAGGAATTGAGCGAACCTCACTGACTCCATTTGTGACTCATTTCTAGAGATAGGAAAGTTCTCTTTCTCTCCAATCATGGGTCTAGTCCAATTTCTGTCTTGTGAGAAAATTTTTATCAATCATTCCAATTCCGGAGAATACCATACTGCATTATTTGAACCCAGCAATTCCTTGCATTGAGCCTGGACCACCTCTCCCTCCTGCTTACAGACACTTAAATGAAGATGAAAGTTATGCTGAAAATGAGTAAGTACCCATGATTTCTGTTTAGCTCAAAACCTGGGACATATTGGGCACTGAAGAAATGCTAGCTATTATATTTTTGATGTTGTTGTTGTTTTTATTGTTAACCTAATTAGTTCCTTTGTCTGTTATCTGAAGTTTTCAAAATTAAATACTGTGTCATCTATGTGTAAGAATGATTTTGTATCATCTCCCATTGATTATATATCTTGATTATCTTTATTCTTTTACAATTCTATCTAACTCTCCTAAAGTTGTATCGCTTACTAGAGAAGAGAGAGGACACCTGAATTTTATTCATTTACTTAGATTAAAAGATTCAAGTGTTTTCTTATTACGGATAGTATCCATATCCGTTTGTAGAAATAAACTTCAATTTTAAAGAAAGGTCTTTCTTTGTATGGACGTTTAAATATTCATAATGCTAAATTTTCTAAAAGGTATTTTCTGTATTCATATAATTTAGTGGTTTTAATTGTATGATTACTCAGATCCTAAAATATTTAAATTGTATACATTGCCTTCACAAGGGTAAACTACTCTAGTATCCTTAAATCCAATTAAGTTGTGGAAAATAATTTTTAAAATATATTTTAATAGTCTCTTTTCCAAGTTTTGCTTGAAAACTTTTCCCCTACTATTCATGACTGAAATTGGTTTATATTGTTTCTTTCTCTACTTTTTCCTACCTGGTTTAGATATCAAAGTTTTCTCCATTTCTGCTCAGATGCCACATTGTAATATTTATTTGAAGGCTTTTTAAGTAAATTCCAGAATATTCAACCAAGAAAGAGAAACTATGAACACATGGCCAATAATGGACTATTTTTTTCTAGTCTAATGAATCATCCTCATTTCTGACCCAGAGGCTCATTGCTAAAGGACTAGCTTATAGAAATCAAATTGTTTTGGGCAGAGTAGCTCTTAAAGAACAGAACCTAAGTGTAGAAAGATTATAATTTTCAGAAAAGGAGACACTCAAAGCAATGAAATTCTGCATCTCAATGAAGTGTTGACTAAAATAGGGAGAGGTAGGAGGCCTGAGATTTTATCAGTATAGGGAACTTGTAGGTAATAAAATTTACTTTATACATGGAGATCTATATTTTATTGCCACTTCAAATCTTTTTTTAAATTTTAAATTTTATATTTTTTAAATTTTAACTTTTAAATATTTTTCCTTGTATATATGATTCATTTTATTTCCCTATCCTCTTTCTTCCCACCTCCCAGAGCAGAAAAAAAATGTTATCACTTGATACCTAGTTCCATATTATTCATTTTTGCTATAAAGAGATTTTAAAAAATCTTAACCCCCATATCATATACCCACATATACATATGATAAGTTATGTCATATGTTTGCTTTTGTACTTCTACTCCCATAATGATTTCTCTCAATGTGGATTCTTTCTTATAAGTCCTTCAGGAGTGTTCTGGCTTGTTAGTGCTACTACTCTCAACGCCCATTACATTGGATTATTCCACAATGTTTTACTTTCTGTGTATATTATTATTCTCCTGCTTCTGCCCATTTCACTCTGCATTAGTTCACTGAGGTTCTCCTAGTACATATAGAAATTCACCAGATCATCAATCCTTATAGAACAATAATATTTCCATCACCATTATATACCACAATTTGTTCAGTGATTCCCCAGAGGAGGGACAATTCTTCATTTTCCAATTTTTTGGAAACCACGAAGAGTATGGCTATGTATATTTTTGTACAAGTATTTTTCCTTATTATCTCTTTGTATTTTAAACCTAGTAATAGTATTGCAGGATCAAAGGGTATGCATTGTTTTAAAGCCCTTTGAGCCTAATTCTATACTGCATCCAGAAAGGCTGAATTAATTCACAACTCTACCAGCAATGCATTAATGTCCTGATTTTGCATTAACCCTGCCAACATTTATTATTTTCCTGTATTGTCATATTTATCAATCTGCTAGGTGTGAAGTGGTATCACAGCATTGTTTTGATTTGCATTTCTCTAATTATGATAGATTTAGAACACTTTTTCATGTATATATTAATAGTTTTGATTTCTTTATCTAAAAACTGCCTATTCATGTCCCTTGACCATTTGTCAAATGGGAAGTGGCTTCTTTTCTTTTTATTTGACTTTGTTCATTAAGAATTTGAGGAATGAGACCTTTGTCAGAGGTTTTTGTTATAAAATTATTTCCCAATTTGTTGCTTCTCTTCTAATTTTGCTTGCATTGGTTTTGTTTCTACAAAAACTTTTTAATTTAATATAATTAAAAATATTCATTTTACCTTTCATAGTATTCTCTATTTCCTTCTCAGTCTTAAATTCCTTCCTTTCACATAGGTCTGATATGTATACTGTTCTATGTTTACTTAATTTGTTTATGATTTCCCTCTTCATATTTAAGTCAATCACCCACTCTCAGTTAAACTTGGTAAAGGGTGTAAGATGCTGATCTAAGCCCAATATCTCCCTTACTGTTTTCTAATTCTCCCAGCAGTTTTTGTCAAGTAATGGGTTCTTGTCCCAGAAGCTGGGATTTTTGGCATTATTGAACACTATATTGCTACTCTCATTTAATCGAAGTATTTTCCATTGATCCACCCTTCTATCTCTAAGCCAGTACCACATAGTTTTGATGATCACTGCTTTATAGTATAGTTTTTGATCTGGTAATACTAAGCCTCCATCCTTCCCATTTTTTATTAGTTTCCTTGATATTCTTGATCTTTTGCTCTTCCAGATGAACTTTGTAATTTTTTTCTAATTTTATGAAAAATTTTTGGTAGTTTGATATGAATAGCACTGAATAAGTAAATTAATTTTGGTAGGTATGTCATTTTTCTTATATTACCTCATCCTACCCATGAGCAATTGATGTTTTTTCCAATAGTTTTCATCTAGCTTTATTTGTGTGGAGTGATTTGAGTGATTTTTAGTCAATATTCATAGAATTCCTGAATTTGCTAGGCAACTAGATTGCCAGGCATTTTATATTATCTAGTGTGATTTTAAATGGAGTTTCTCTTTCTAACTCTTGCTGCTGGGTTTTTTGGGAAAAATCACCTGTGTATTCTGCATTATTTTGATTTCCTCTTTTAGTCCTTTCTTTTCTTCTTTCCCTATTTTTCTATACAAGAGTTTTTCTTTAAACCAATCCCCCTCTTCCCCACCCTTATTTTATTTTCCCTCACAACCCTTCACTTCTTATTACTCTCCTATTTTTCTCTAAGATCTATTATTCCTTCCTCAAACCTTTCCCTCCATTTTAGTACTCTCCTCCCCAAATCCCCTTTTCTTCAGTCCCTCTCAACTTCTCTGTAGGTTAAGAGAGAATTCTATACCTCAATAGATCTGGCTGTTCTTCACTCTCAGGACTGATTCTACTGTGAGTAAGTTTTAAATATCACCTATTACCACTCTCTTTCTCTTAGTATTATCCACTTTTTTGTCATTAAAAAGCTTCTAAAAAGGAGAGAAATTAAAGCAGGATGAGCAAAGGGTCTCTCCCATGAAATACAGTGTGAAAGATACTAAAGAAAAGGGATTTCCACATTATAAGTCTGATAAGGAATTTAATGGAAGAAAATCAGGTTGGCAGCAAAGGGGAATGGAATTAGATGCACTTACACAATCTGGGGTAAACTTGATTAGTATTCTAGAAGGAGAGGGTCTGGAGAATTCCAAGGATCAAAATGGAGGAGACTGTTGGAGGCTTGAGAGCTGAAGCCAATTCTGTTACCCAGCTCTGAGCTCCTGGGGATCTCTAAAGTTCCCAAAAACCATTTCTGCTCCATTCTTGCCATCAGCTGAAGCTGATCCCTGATTCATCTCTTACTACTGAATTGCTACCTGATTTCTCTCTCCCTACTACTGCATATAGAGAACTAACCTGAGAGAGGAAGAAGTAAAACTGCATTAGGAACCTTGGAGAAGACTTCCTCTCAGAGGTGAACTAGACCACTTTGACTCCAGGTTTCCTGAGCTACAAGTCTATTTTTTTTTCTTTCTTTTTTTTTTTTTAAACCCTTGTACTTCGGTGTATTTTCTCATAGGTGGAAGAGTGGTAAGGGTGGGCAATGGGGGTCAAGTGACTTGCCCAGGGTCACACAGCTGGAAGTGGCTGAGGCCGGGTTTGAACCTAGGACCTCCTGTCTCTAGGCCTGACTCTCACTCCACTGAGCTACCCAGCTGCCCCTACAAGTCTATTTTTAACAAACTCTAATTCCTCCTGGAGTTTAGTTAGGCCAGACAGTTAGCAAAGGGATCCAGAATTAGAAAGAGCAGTGGAGAATAGGCTTAGCATGTTAAGCAAAGAAGAATCTTCACTGAGAAGACAGAAAGGGATATCAAGGTAGCAATTTTAGAGATAGAGATTTGTCCTCATCCTTCCTTTCTTTTATTTTTATTTTGATATTTTTCTGGGAAATTTTATTTAATTAATTAATTTAGAATAAGTTTCCATGGTTACAAGATTTGTGTTCTTTCCATCCCTTCCCCCAAATCCCTCCCGTAGCTGACCCACAATTCCACTGGGTTTTATATGTATCATTGTTCAAGACCTATTTCCATATTATTGATAATTGTACCAGGGTAATTGCTTAGAGTCTACATTCCCAACATATCCCCATCAATCCATGTGATCAAGTAGTTGTTTTCCTTCTGTGTTTCCACTCCTGCAGTTCCTCTTCTGAATGTGGGTAGCAATCTTTTCCATAAATCCCTGAGAATTGTCCTGGGTCATTGAATTGCTGCTAGTACAGAAGTCCATTACATTCGATTTTACCACAGTGTATCTGTCTCTGTGTACAATGTTTTTCTGCTTCTGCTCCTTTCACCCTGCATCAATTCCTGGAGGTCTTTCCAGTTCACATGGAATTCCTCCAGTTCATTATTCCTTTGAGCACAATATATTCCATCATCAACAGATACAACAATTTGTTCAGCCATTCCCCAATCAGAGAGCATCTCCTGATTTTTCAATTGTTTGCCACCACAAAGAATGCAGCTATAAATATTTTTGTATAAATATTTTTGTCTTTTCCCTATAATCTCTTTGGGATATATACCTAGCAATGGTATGCCTGGATCAAAAGGCAGACAGTCTTTTAAAGCCCCTTTGAGCATAGTTCCAAATTGTTTATTATTTTTAGGAAAGGCCATTCTATTTCTATACTTTCTAGTATTTTCAATAGGAATGAGTATTGTATTTTCTCAAAGGCTTTTTCTGCATGTATTGAGATAATAATTTGATTTTTAATTGTTTCTTGATATGGTCAATTATGTGGGTGGTTTTCCTAATATTGAAGAGTCTTTGCCTTCCTGGTATAAATCCCACCTGATCATAAATGAATAACTGTCTTGATCACATGCTAGAGTCTTTTTGCTAGTATTTTATTTAATATTTTTGCACCTATGTTCATTAAGGATATTGGTCTGTAGTTTTCTTTCTCTGTTTCTTATCTTCCTGACTTTGGAATCAGTACCATATTTGTGGCATAAAAGGAATTTGGTAGAACTCCTTCTTTGCTTATTATGTCAAATAGTTTGTATACTATTGGGATTAGTTGTTCTTTGAATGTTTGATAGAATTCACTTGTGAATACATCTGGTCCTGTGTCATCCCAGCTTCCTAACAGCCTTCCCTTACATTTTCCTGAATAAACCCCTATTGTTCTAACTTGCTGTCAGATCTATTGGCATTGGCCTAGGCTGAGAGCAAACCATTCCTGGCCTCAGCCATTATAGAAAACTGCCCTATTTTGCAAGGCCTGCCAAATCATTGCAACCCATTACATCCAGCTCTGCAGGGTCTCTTTCAAAAAACTGAGTTACTTTCCCCACCAGATTACACTTTGCTAGGACCAAGAGTGTAGCTATCTTTGCTCATTGTCACAGAGGGAGTTACCCTGTGAGATTAGGTTGTGTAAAATCCTGATCAACCATCTCTTTTATTACCACAGTTTCTCTATCCCCCCTTTTAATATAACAGCACAAAACTGTAGAAGAAAAAGTGCATACTGACCATGAACAGCTCCCCAAGCCACACCCTCTGTACCAGACACAGCACCAGGACCTGGGCAACATATGAATTCTATTAGGTGGGATACACTAAAGAAAAACTTAATCCAAAAAATAAAAGTACACTTTAGACCCATCCCCTGGAGTCTCCAGGCCTTGGCAGTGAGTCTTGAAGCTTAATAGTACTGCACCCCCAGGGTAGTGGCAGTAGAGAGGGAAGCTAAAAGGTAGGCAGCAAAAGAATCAGGGAAGATAGCCTCAGAGCAAAACACTGCAAAGTTTGTTATACCAGAAAAAAGAACAAGAACAGGAAAAGACATCACAGACCTAGCCCTGGAAATTCCAGGCCCTAGAGAAAGATTCAGAGCTCCAGAGCCCTGGCCTAACTGAGCAATAACATTAGAGATAGGGAAGATAGCCTCAGAGGAAAACACTGCAAAGCCTGCTATCACAACAAACAAAAAATACCTATGATTTACTCTGGAAATCCCAGGCTCTGGAGATGAGTTTCAGGGCTCTAGAGCACTGGCCTCATTCTGAAGTAGCAGCAGTGGCAGTAGCAGGATTAGTAGCAGCAACAGTAACAGTAGCTATAGAAGGAGGAGCAATAGGAGCAGGAACAGCAGGATCAGTAGCAGTGGGGCCAGGGAAGATAGCCTGAGGGCAATACACCCGTAAAGAGACTATACACACACACACACACACACACACACACACACACACACACACACACACACACACAGTAGACCTACACCTGGAAATCCCAGGCCTTGGATGGGAGGGTCAGAGCTCAGTAGTACTGGGCTTCCTCAAGCCTCTGACAGAGAAAGTAAGAAAGCCCCAAGGCAAAGCTCTGAGAGACAGAAGCTAAGATAGAAACGATAAGCAACAATCAGAACTCAAAGTCCTCAAAGGGGAAATCAGTAAACAACAAAAAAAGCTCTCAATGCTGGAAAATGTCAATGGAGAAAAAGACAAAAAAAAAAAACAGAAGCAAAAGGTGAGGGTGAGAAAGAAGCAAACACAAACAAAATTTCTAAAAAAAAATGGAAACTGTTCACATGCTCTAGAGGAATTAAAGGAGCTCAAGAACCAAGTGAGAAAGATAGAAGAAATTTAAAAATTAAAGTGAGAAAAAAAGAAATGAAAGCAACATAAAAAATAGTTTAAAAGGCAAAATTAGCTGAATGGAAAGAGAGATACAGAACAATAAAATGATGTAATAAGAAGATTAAAAAACAGAATTGACCTGCTGGATGAAAAGGCAAAGTAGTCCAAATGATGTAAACAGTACCATAAAAAATAGACCAAATTTTAAAGGAGAATAAAAAAAATCATTGATGAAATTCAATATTTAAATACTAGAATTGCGGAAGTTTAAGCAAATGATTTAATGAGATGTCAGGAAATAATAAAATAGATTCAAAATTCAAAAGAAAAAATATATGAAAACAACTGAACAGAAAAATAGATAGAGAAGAGACAATTTGAGAATCATTGGACTACCTGAAAGTTATGACAAAAAAGCACATATATTATGTTATAAGAAATTATCTAAGAAAACTGCCATGATATTCTCAAACAAGATGGCAAAATAAATATTGAAAACATCCACAGATAACCCCTTGCATTATATTCTCAAATAACAATTCCCAGGAATACTATATCTGAATTCAAGAGCTTGCAGATCAAGGAGAAAATCTGCAAGTAGTCAGAAGGAAACAATTCAGATACCTCAGAACCCCAGTCAGGATTACACAGGTTCTGGCAGCCTCCACAAAGAAGAGCCTCAGTGCTTGGGATATGATATTCTAGAAGGCAAGTGAATTGGGTCTACAAACAAGAATCACATACTAATCAAAACTGACTATATACTTGCAGAGATAAATATGAGTATTTAATAAGATAAAATATTTCCAAACATTTGTGAAGAAAAACCCAGAATTAAACAGAAAAGTTGATGTACAAATATAAAAATCAAAAGAAACATAAAAAGGTAAATCAGAAAGAGAAAAAAATTAAGGGATCCCATGAGGTCAAAATGATTATACTCCAACAAAGAAAAACATTATTTGTAACTCATAAAAATATTTTCATTATCATAGTATATGAAAGAAATATGCATAGGCAGAAGGTATGGTATTAACATATTTAAAATGATATTTTAAAAATAGGGGGAAGGAGAGGATTGTATTAAGAGAAATACAAAGGAATAGGTAAAATGAAATAAATTATACGACATAAAGTGGGATTAAGTTGTGGGTTGAGTACTATTAAAAGAAGAGAAGTATGAAGGTGGGTAACAAGTAATACTTAAACTTTACTCTCATTGGAACCCATTCAGAGAGTGAAGAACAACCAGATTTATAGGAGTATAGAATATTTTTTTAATGTATAGAGAAGAAGAAGGGACATAAGGAAATGGGATATGGAGATGGGAGTAATAAAAGGAAGAGAAATTTAAGGGAGTGGGGGAGATTAAAAGACCCTAGAGAGAATTAGGAAGGGAATGAGAAGAGATGTGTTGAAAAGAGGAGTAAAATAAGGGAAGGGGAAAGGGCAACTGATTAAAACCAAAACACTGGTGTGGAAGGAGAAGGAAAGAGGGAAAGGAAAAAGGGCAAGTTTTGTAAAAGGGAAAAAACTGGTTATGGGTTGAACTGGATATTTAAAATTTGGTCACCAGAAATAGATTACTCAATTCCAAAATAAAAGACCCAAGTCAGGATGACTTTTATGGTAGTTTATTTACAATTAGGAAGGTTGAAGGTAGGGAAAATAAGAGAGAGAAACTCTGACCTGGACTGGAGGCCCGAACCAGGTAGGGCTTCAGAGGCCACAGCAGAGGGGGCACAGAGGTTAATTAAACAAGGCTTCTAGCCACAAGGCCTCCTCTAAGATGAGAGACTTCTTTGAGGCTAGGACCTCCAGAAATGCCAAGAGAAAAGGAAAGAGCGTCAGCCTAAATTACCCATGTGACAATTCAAAGGGAAGCAGGAGGTCACAATCTGAGCTCCTCCAACGCCAAGTTCAAAAGGAAAAAAGCCCCTCACAGGAAGTTACCATCATATTTAAAAGATATCAGTTTTCATCACTTCCTGCATCCACCTCCAGTTTTATGTGGACAAATGGCAGCCTCAACTTTGTTTTGGACCACCCAGGGGGAAGTCACTTGTTTTTGATTTGTCACTTACTATCACATGTGGGTCATAGACCTCCCCCTCCCCACCTAATTCTTAATTGGGTGGGATGACATTATTCCTGGTGACTGAAGTCTAAAGAATGAATAAAGGTGAGCTAATTCTATTTATACAATTTTAAAAAGGAAATAAAAATCATGGTATATACAAAGATGGTAATCATAACCATTAATGTGAATGGGATGAACTCATACATAAAATAGAAGCAGAGAGTAGATTGAATTACAAACTGAAGTCCAACAATATGCTATTTACAAGAAACTCGCATGAGGCATGAAGATACACACAGGGTGAAGGTAAGAGGCTGGAGAGGAATTTATTGGACATCAACTGAGAAAAAGAAGAAAGGAGTGGCAATCATGATCTCTGACAAATCAAAAACAAAAATAGATCAGATTAAAAGACTTAGGGAAGTTATTTACATGCTGATAAAAGGCAGTATAGACAGTGAAGAAATATCACTATTAAACATATATGCACCAAATGGTACAGCATACAGATTTTAAACAGAAAAACTAGTAGAACTTAAGGAAGAAATAGATAGTTAAATGATTCTAGTGGGGGACCTCAAACTTCCCCTAACAGATCTAAATAAATCCAGCCAAAAATTAATAAGAAGGAAGAAAGTGAAATGAATGAAATTTTAGAAAAATTGGAGGTAATAGATATGTGGGGAAAAGTAAATAGCGATAAAAAGGTATATACCTTCTTTTCTGCAGCACATGGTAAGTATAAAATGATTGATTTTAATCTTGGACATAAAAACATGGCAAATAAATGCAGAAAAGTAGAAGTAATAAATGCACCCTTTCTTTTCAGATCAAAAGACAAAAAATTATGATTAGTAAGGGTGTGTTGAGATGCAAATTAAAAATTAATTGGAAATTACATAATCTAATTCTCAAAAACTGGTGAGTTAAAAAACAACACATAAAAACAAAAATGGTTTCATTGAAGAGAATGCCAATGAAAAGACAACATCACAAAATTTATGGGATACAGCCAGATAGTACTCAGGGGAAAATTTATATCCCTGCGTTCCTATGTTAATAAAAAAGAGAAGAAAAGATCAGCAAATTGGGCATGCAAATTAAAAAACTAGAAAAAAAATAAAATTAAAATACCTCAGATAAAACTCAATTGGAAATCCTAAAATGAAAGGAGAAATTGATAAAATTGAAAGTAAAAGAACTATTGACTAATAAATATGACTAGGAGCTGGTAATTTGAAAACAAAATAGATAAAGAACAGGTTAATATAATTTTAATAAGAAAGAAGATTATCAAATTAACAATATCATGAATGAAAATATTAACTTTAAAGAAAAGGAAATTAAGGTAATTATTTAGAACAACTTTGTTCAATTACATGGCAATAAATATGAGAATCATAATTAAATGAGTGAATGTTTAGGAAAATATTAATTGCCTAGATTAAGAAAAGAGGAGATAGAATACTTAAATAATCCCATCTCAGAAAAAGAAATTTAACAAGATATCAAGGAACTCCCTAATTAAAAATCACCAGCATCAGATGGATTCACATAAGAATTCTATTTAACATTTAAAGAACGATTAATGCAATATTCTACAAACTATTTGACAAAATAGGCAAAGAAGGAATCTTACCATATTCTTTTTATGACACGAACATGGTACTAATTCCCAAGTACAGAATATAGAAAACAGAGAAAGAAAACTATACACCAATCTCCTTCATGGACATGGATGCAAACATCTTAAATAAAATACTAGGAAAAAGATTACAGCAAGTTATCATGAGGATTATTCACTATAACAGGTGGGTTTAATGTCAGGAATGCAAGGATGGGTTAATATTTGGAAAACAATCCACATAATTTAACATATCAATAATCAAAGCAACATAAATCATACATTTATCTCAATAGATGCATAAAAAGTAATTGACAAAATATAATATCCATTCCTATTGAAAACCAATAAAAAGATAGGAATAAAACGGTCTTTCCTCAAAAAAATGAGCAGTATTTATTTAAATGCATGAGCAAGTATCAATTTGCAATAGCAATTTGAGAAGAAAAAAAATTGAAGGGATCAAGTAGGCAATGAGAAACGAAATTATCACTCTTTGTAGATGATATGACGACATACTTATGGAATCTGAGAAAATCAAATAAAAAGCTACTGAAAATAATTAATAGCTTTAGTAAAATTGCAGGGTACAAAATGAACCCAGAGAAATCATCATTTCTGTATATTTCCAACAAAACTCAGCAGCAAGAGTTAGAGAAACTCCTTTTAAAATCAATCTAGACAATATAAAGTATCTGGTAATGTATTTATCAAAACAAACTCAGAAATTATATGAACACAACTACAAAACACTTTTCACACAAATAAAGCTAGATTTAAACAATTGGAATAACATTAATTACTCATAAGTAGGATGAGCTAATATAATAAAAATGAAAATCCTTCTTAAATTAATTCACTTATTCAGAGCTATACATATTAAACTACCAAAAATATTTTTATAGAATTAAAAAAATATATAACAAAGTTCATCTGAAAGAAAAAAGGTCAATAATATTAAGAGAATCACTGAAAAAAGTGAAGTATTGATGCCTAGTGTACGAGATCTTAAACTGAACTATAAAGCAGAGATCATCAGGGCCAGCTGGGTAGCTCAGTGGATTGAGAGTCAGGCCTAGAGACAGGAAGTCCTAGGTTCAAATCCAGCCTCAGACACTTCCCAGGTGTGTGACCCTGAGCAAGTCACTTGATCCCCTTTGCCCACCCTTACCATTCTTCCACCAAGAAGCTAATACACAGAAGTTAAGGGTTTAAAAAAAACAATATGGTATTGGCTAAGAGATAGAAGGTGAATCAATGGAATAGACTTTGTGTAAATTACCTCAACAAGCTAATGTTTAATAAAACCAAAGATCCAAGCTTTTGGGGCAAGAACCCACTATTTGACAAAAACTGCTGGGAAAATTGGAAAACAGTATGGGAGAAATTAGTTTAAACCAACATCTCACAACATCTATCAAAATAAATTCTAAATGAATAAATTATTTAAATATAAAGAGGGAAATTATATGTAAATTGGATGACCATAGAACAGTACACCTGTCACATCTATTGGGAAGGAAATATTTAAGCCAAGCAAAAGATAAGAGAACATTACAAAATGTACCAGGAATAATTTTGTTCATATTAAATTTAAAAGCATTTATATAAATAAAACCAATGCAACCAAAATTAGAAGGGAAGCAACAAACTAGAAACAAAAAATTCAAAACAAAACTCTGACACGGATTAATTTCCCACATATATAAGGAACTAAGCCAAATTTACAAAAAATCAAGCCATTCCCCAATCAAGAAATGGTCAAGGGATATGAAAAGGTAGTTTTCAGATGAAGAAATCTAAACTATCAATAAGCACATGACAAAGTTTTCTAAATCCTTCCTGATTAGTGAAATGTAAATGAAAACCACTCTGAGGTTCCATCTTACACCTAGCAGACTGGCCAATATGGCAGAAAATGGAAGTGATAAATTTTGGAAGGGTTGTGACAAAATTTGGGCATTAATATACTGCTTGTGGAGTTGTGAATTGATTCAACTATTCTGGAGAGATCAATTTGGAACCATCCACAAAGGGCTTTAAAAGAGTGTCTACACTTTGATCCAGCCATACTGCTATTGGGTTTGTACCCCAAAGTGATAATAGAGAAAAATGCTTGTACAAAAATATTTATAGCCTCACTTTTTGTGGTGGCAGAAAGTTGGAAAATGAGGGTATGTCCATTGATGAGGGAATGGCTTGACATGTTCTGGTAACTGTTAGTGACGAAATACTACTATACTGGAAGGAATGATGAACTGCAGGACTTCTTTGTGAACTGGAAAGAACTCCTGAAATTAATGCAGAGAAAAAGGGGCAGAACCAGGGGAACATTGGACACTAAGACTGATACATTTTCACACAATCAAATGTAATAGACTGCTCTACAAGCAGCAATACAATGATCCCAAACAATTCAAAGAAACTTATCAGAAAGAATGTTATTCATCTCCAGAAAAAGAATTGTTGTAGTAGAAACAAGAAGAAAAACATGATTGATCAAGTGGTTCGATGGGGATAGAATTAGGATTTTAATGTTAAAAGATCACTCTATTGTAAATATGAATAAAATAGAAATAGGTTCTGAACAATTATAAATATATAACCCAGTGGAATTCCTTGTCAAGTTCAGGAGAGAGGATCGAACAAGAGTGGGAAAAATCATAAATGATGTAACCATCCAAAAATATGCTAAATAAAAAATCTGACAAGGTCTAATTTCTCAAATTCATAAGAAACTAAGTAAAATGTACAAAAAATCAATTCATTCCTCAACTGAAACATGGTCAAAGAATATGAATAGGCCATTCTTAGATGAAGAAAGCACAATTATCATTAATCACATGAAAAAGTGTTATAAATCTCTCCTGATTAGAGGAATCCAAATCAAAATAATGTTATGGTTCCATTTAACTCCTAGCAGTCTGGCCAATAAGGCAGCAAGGAAAAAGTAATAAATGTTGGACAGGATGTGGCAAAATTGGGACACTAATACATTGCTGTTGAGGTTGTGAATTGACCCAGCCATTCTCAAGGCGATGTAGAATTATGTACAAAGAACTTTAAAATTTGTGGTACATGATGGTGATGGAATATAATTGTGCTATCAGGAATGATGAAAGGCTTGATTTCTATAAGAAATAGAATGACATTCATGGACTAAAACAGAGTGAAAGGAGCAGAAACAATAAAACATTGTACACAGGAAGGGAAACATTTCAGAACAATCAAATGTAATTGGTTTTGCTACTAGTAGTAGTGTGATGATCTAGGACAATCCAGAGGGACATATGTATGTAATATGCTATTTGTCTTCATAGAATATAAAGAATAAAAAATAACATAGTTTAGATATTAGATTGTTGCGATGATGCCACAATTTTGTGTAGGAATGACCCTACTTATTTGAAAGTTTTTATATACAAAGTCTGGAAAATTCTACCAAGACAATGAGGCTTTCTCTAAAATCCTATTAATGGATTGTTCTTGAATTCTAATGAATCAGCCACTTTTAGGGATAAGAGGATATTTATTAAAGAACTAACAGGAAAATGAATTGTTGGGCCAGAGGACCTCTAAATACCATATATGAAATACTATATACTATGTGTTCTAAAGGTAGGTTTGGAGAGACTTCAAATTATCAAATGAAGAAAGACTCTGGGGGCAGCTGGGTAGCTCAGTGAATTAAGAGTCAGGCCTAGAGACGGGAGGTCCTAGGTTCAAATCTGGCCTCAGATACTTCCCAGCTGTATGACCCTAGGTAAGTCACTTGACCCCCATTGCCCACCCTTACCACTCTTCCACCAAGGAGCCAATACACAGAAGTTAAGGGTTAAAAAAATTGAAGAAAGACTCACAGCATTGAAAGTATTCAATTGGATGAAATGTTGAGTAAAATAGGAAGAGCAATAATATCTGGGATTCCCTCAGTATGAGAAAATTCTAGGGGAGGAATCTTTTCTACCCAATACAGTTTGAATTTTATCACTTCAAGTCTTACAAAATTGCCTACCATATTGGCATCTTCTACATTACACTTAGCCAAGGTTTTGCAGTGAATTTGTGTCAGAGATGGGAATAGAACCCAGGTTTTCAATTCCTTCAGTGGGGCCCGTCTATCCACTATTCAACATTGCCTCTCCTCCAAACCAAATTATTGAAACTCTTGAATATGGTTAATCATATAGACATTTCATTTCTTCAGATTAAAAAAAAAACAATCACACGCAAGATTCATTTCTGCCTTAGAAAACCAAGTTTCCAAATGAACTTTTGTTTATTTAAACAAGCATAACATATTCCATGCATTTCAACTTCTCCCCTGTCTCACTCTTCTGTACCACAGTCAGGAGGCCCTGTTCTTTATTGTTTCTTTTTTCTAAGGCACACAGCATAATATGTCAAAATCTTTACAGTAGCCACCAAAAAATAAATGACTTGGACATTTCCACCAACAATGGCCATTAATCATCCGACACAAAAAAAGGCCCTCATCTTCATATGTTTCTGTAGAAACAAGAACATGAATGTTTCAGAATCTTTGTATTTAGCCATGGAGAAATTATGCTGTCCTGCAAAGCAGAATTGAGAGAATTTAGCCCTAAACCTTAGATTCATTAATTTGATTTTTTTAACTTATAAGACTTTTTTCAGTTACATGTAGAAAGTTTTTGACAATTGTTATTTCATATCTTTGCTATTCAGATTCTCTCTCTTCCAGAGCCCACCCTCCAAAAGGCCATACATTGCCTTATATAGGTTAAGCCAGTGCAGTCATACGATATATATATATATATTTCTATATTCCTCATGCCAAGAAAGGAGACTCATAACACATACAATAAAAAAAGCTTTATGAACAGTATTAAGTGAAAAATGCCATATTTGGTCTGCAATCAGATGTCAACATTTCTTTTAATGTTTGTAGATAGCATTCTTCATCATTAATCCCTTGGGGGTAGTCTTGCAATCTTGCTTTCCTGATAATATTTCAGTATTTTGAAGTTGATCACCATGCAACATTTCTGTTATCATATACAATGTTCTGCTGGACCTTCTTACTTCATTTTGCATCAGTACATAAAACTATTTCAAGCTTTTTCTGAACTTATACTGTCCATCATTTTGGTATAGATAGGTCCTTTTCCCTGATGTCTGGCCTTTTTGGGATAGAGACCCACAGGTGATTTTACTGTGTCAAAGACTACACATAGTTTTATAATCCTTTGAGCTTGTTTCCATATGGCTCTCTACAATGCTTGCCATCATTTCACAGTTCCACAGCAGTGTTCCAGGAATCCAGTTTTTCTATATCCTCTCCAACATTTACTAGTTTTCTTTTTGGTCATGTTAACCATGTCTCAGTATGAGACGTGAGATGTGATATCTCAGAGTTGTTGTGATTTGCATTTTTTTTAATCAATAGTGATTTGGATCATTTTTTCATATGACCATAGATAACTTTAACTTCTTCATCTGAGAAGTTCCTATTCATACCTTTGACTTTATGACAATTGGAGAATACATTGCATCCTCACTAATTTCAGATATTTTTCTATATATTTGAGAAATGGGACTTTTGTCAGAGATATTGTTTATAATTTCCCTACACCCAAATTGTTATTTCCCTTTTAATCTTGGTTACACTGTTCTTCCTACATTTTTTCTTAATTTAATATAATTAGAATTACTCATTTCATTTTTTTAATGTTCTCCATTTCTTATTTGGTCATAAATTATTTCCATATCCATAAATCTGAGAAGCAAACTCTTCTGTTAACCTGATTTATTTATGATACCACCCTACATTTCTAGATTAAACAGCAATTTTGACTTTGTTATATGTGGCAAAGTCAGCTTTTTTAGAAATCTTTCTCTTCTTTGGATTTTTGAGCCCTTTTATGAATTGGCCTTTTCTATTTTTTAAGCTATTAATTGCTACATTCTTTTCTTATACCTCTTCTACCAATTTGTTGCCTGTTTTTTGTCTAATTTTTCCTGTATCACTCATTTTATTTCCCAATTTTCTTTTCCTTCTCTTATTTGATTTTTAAGATTCTTTCATGAGCTCCTCCATTAATTCTTTTGGGGTTTGAAAGAAGTTACTATTTTGCTTGGAATCACTGGATGCTGCAACATGAACTTATCTTCTGAGTTTGAGTCAAATAACTCTATGTTGATTTTATTTTTTTGTTGTTATTTGCATATTTTCCTGCCTTTTGGTTTTCTTTTTTAAAAATTGTTAAACTTGGACTGAGTAACAGTGGTTAAAGGAGCACTGTTCCAAGATTCAGGTTCTTTGTGCAGATGCCTTCAGAGCTAGCTGTCGAGATCTCTGTTTTCAGTTCTTCCAAGGTTGTATGATGTAAAGAGAGGTGTGTCTAATACTCTTTGGGTCTGTGCTTGTTTTTGAGAATAACCCCAAGCACCATTTTCTGCTCTAGAACTGTGACCAGGACACACTGATCCCTGTGGGGGCAAGTGTTGGTGTATGTTTGTGCTCTGCTGAGATGCAACTGTACCCCAGGGTTGTGACCTCACTTTGTGTATGGATAATTTCATAAGAATCTTGCACCCAAACCAGAAAAAGGACCCTTGTAATCTTCTGAGAAGTTTTCTCAACCCTGTTACAATCTGTGGATGAGAGCTCCAGAAGCCTTCTGTGTTTCTTCACTTGTACCTATGATCTGTTGCGCTGGTTGGCTCATCCTGGTGCTCTGTGCATTATCTCCACCCAGATTCACTAAATCCCTTGAGGTGGCCTTCTAAATTCTTTTGAGCGGGGAAAAAACAAACAAACAAACAAACAAAAAACACCTGACCTTGTATTTTTGTGGGTTATGCTGCTCCAGAATTTGATTTGAGGCTTTTGGGAAAATAATTTGGTAGAAATCAGAGAGGTCCCTCTAACTTCCCCACTATCTTCCGGTATTCATAGAAGAGATGTTTCCAAGATTAACTCAATAGATCTTGGCAACAGATTGAGTATGAGAGATGAGAGTTGATGAGTATCTGAAAGTTACTCCTGTTTGTGATACTGAGAGGCAGAGATGATGGCAGTACTTGGAAGAGAGCAGGAAGAAAATTTGAAAGGGAGAGGCTTCGGAGGGAAAGAAGAAAATAGTTTGGTAAAATTTGAATTGCATTTATTTATTGTACACTCAATTCAAGATGTAATTGGTAGGAAATTAGGGATAAAAAAATAGAGATCATCGGAGAATTTAGGACACAATAGGTATATTTGAGAACCATATACTGGGAGGCGATAATGCATGGGAAGCCGATGCTGTCACCAAGTGAAATAGAGATCAGTATCACCACTAAGAGTAGCCTTTTGGGATTCTATCATTCCCCTTTCCTTCTTTTTGCAAATGCTTGGCCAGGACAGCATGTGAAATACTCAGCAACAGAACATTGCATTTCAAGAGCAAATGGTATGGACCAAGTATCTTTTAAAAATTCTGGAATCCACAGAAGAATACATGGAGAAGGGCTAAGATTATATTCAGAGTGGAGATTAGTGTGTCCTTAGCTGGACTTTAGTGAACCACAGCACTTAAAAAAACCTCAACTGAATGTGATGTTATAATGCTCATATATGAATAATATCTCACATTTCTCTACCTCTGGCCTAAATACATCATCTTCATAATAGCCTTGGGAATTAGATAGTGCAGTAAGAAATTGGAGTCCAGAGAGGCTCATTAAATTTTTTAAGCTCACCCTGATAGTTGGTATAGCCTAATGCTTTAGAGATCTATAATGTGGCAAGGTGAGATTCAAACCCAGATCCTCTTGTTCAAAAGTCAGTGGTTTAGCCACTCCATCAGGTTATCCCTGGGTAGATAGTTAAACAACAGCCCCCCCCACCTCTCTATCAAGATAAAATATAATAGGAAGGAATTTCTGAATGTCTTCTTTCTAATTTGCATTCAAATCTCATACCTGATACCACCAATAAGACTTCGGGAGAGACATATAATCTTTCTTGCCTCATTTTTTTGTTTGTTTTCTTTTGTTTTGTTTTGTCATCTATGAAATGAAGGATTTTTTATTAGAAGATCTTTAGCTTCCTTAGAGTTAGGAGCTGATGCTTTCATTCTTTGTGTGATGTTTACTGCATAGTATAAATGCCCTGCTCATCCCTCATTTGACTTCTCATGTTGTTTCAGAGTTCTTTTAAATAAGGAATGAATGGTGTTAGATCGAGTGTGCCTTCCTTCCAGACAGCAAAAGCCACCTCTGGAAACATCGACCCATCCTTCCCTGATGTCATATTCCCTCCCCAAGCCCTGGGCCTGCTCCATTGGCGTCTATAACAACAGCTGCAGCCCTGCCCCACCACCACCACAAAGCATCAACCAGTTGGCTAAGGGCGACCATAGGGAGAGCAATGAATGAGCCTGGACAGGGCATGAGCGAGGAGGCAGAGACCACCCCACCTCTAACCCCAGGCCTGGAGGCAGCCCTGGAATCCATGCCCAAGAGCCCAGTGAGCAGCAGTGGTCTTCCGCCTTCCTCCCTCCCCTGCAGACCAACCCTTCTGCCACAGTCCAGGGGAACAAAACCACTGGTGAAAGGGCAGCCACTCTGACCCCCACCTGGCCACCACATCCACAATCAGAGAAGACCAGGAAAATAAAGTTCTTGCCATGAAAGTCCTTGGTACTGACAAATGTTTCAACTTCAAAAACTGATATGGTTTTATCATTTGAAATAATACTGAAGAAGATGTGCTTGTAAATCAAACAGCCATGAAGAAAATAAACCACCAAAATATTGGCATAGTGTGAGTGATGAATTGTAGAGTTTGATGTGATTGAAGGAGAGAAGGGGCAGAAGCAGCCAATGTAACTGGCACAGATGGAGTTCCAGTGGAAGGTAGCTATTATGCTGCAGATCCACACCATTACTGGATATCGTTATTATGGCCAGCTTCATGGACCTCCTCAAATTGGTGGTGAGATGGGGGACAAGTAGGATGGAGTCTCAGAAGGAGCACAACTTCAGTCATCATCAGGATACCAAAATCCCAACTATCACCCATGATCTCCAGTGGGCCTCCCTTGACCATGTCCTGTCCTTCCTGTTGGAAAGGCAGAAGAGAAGGAGAACCAGCATGGGGCTGGTGGCCCACAGCAGCCATCAGTTCGCCTGGGTTACTGGTGCCCATACAACAGCTGACTCCAATCTCACCCTCCAAATGTTCATTCCCAAGATGGCAAAGAGGTGGCTGAAGCACCAAATTTAAAAAAAAAAACCCTGCTCCAACCACTCAGCAAGCAGAACTGAGGGAAGTCTGCCTCTGAGAGGTACCTTTTCCATTACAGGTGTGCTAAAACACCAGAAAAAGAAAACTTAAAGATTTCATCAACAGCAAAGAAACATCCAGGCAACAAACTAACCAAGAATTTTGAGAAGATCAGAACATTTTTTATTCTTAAATTAAAAATATGAGAAGAAAAAACTCTTACCAACAACGCGACTTCCAGGAATACCACCTGCACAAAAGATAACAGAAAGGAATGAAACAGCCTCCTCAATTTCAGCAGCAACTTTTTTTTGTGGCTTTACCATATTGCTATTATGAATTGAAAGAGAAAAATTTGACACCAACTCTAAAGGGAAGAACCCCAACCAAAGGAATTATAGTAAATTCTTTCTTTTTATTTGGCTGCTGGAGCTAAACCTTCCCAGGTATGGTTCTTTTTTTTTTTTTTTTTTTTTTTTTTTTTGTCAGTTGTATATTCTCAGAATTAGGGGAAGAGAAATTTCCTGCCTTATACTATGTGACAATTATGAGTGACCTTCCTCAGAAATAAATTTCATGCTATGAGTGAAAAAGTGAAAAAAAATAAAAAAATAATTAGTGTCCTCCCATTGTCATAGAATCTCTTATCCTTCTAGCTTTTCTTCCTCCTCCCAAAAAATATCCTTTTTATGCACCTAAATGCTCCTTAGACTAAGTCAAAGTGCATTTCCCCTTTGTTATTCTTTATGCAGATCCCAGTAATAAGTTCAATTGCTTGTAGGTACAAACAACTTATAAGGGGGCAGATTGAACCCATTCTGTTATATAGATATAGAGATAGAGATGATAGAGATAGAGATAGAGATAGAGATAGAGATAGCCCAAAATTTTTTGTTGTTTCTTCTGAATCTTACCTTTGACAGCATAGGGAAATATAAAAAAAAACACCATATACATCAAGTAGAGAGTCCTCATGGTAAATGATTACCTAGAACCTTAGAGTCATAGGAAACATGAAGGAAGGACAACTTAGCAGAAGATAGTACAAAATACAAATAAGAAGAGAACAGGCTGGGGTAAATACCAATTAACCTTGGTTCAGTTAAAGTCACCTCTTTAATGTTTGAACCTAACTAAAAGAACATTCCCAGAAGCTTGGAGTACTGCAATATTTATTGGCCTTGAAATTATTGAATATTACTGGAAATTAAAAGTTAATATCCAATTGTCCCAATAAACTGTGAAATTCTACAGTAACTTATTAAATATGCCATAATTTTTTTTTAATCTGAGAAAAGTCTAAGTCAATTGGACTCAATTCCCTCTATCTCAGGTGACAAATGGAATGGTTTACAGAGGACCATGTTAAATGTTTTGGCTAAACCAACTTCTTTCATAGGCAGCTCTTTCTGATCAAATTGGCTTTGGAACAAAGTTTGTCATCCTAGAGGTAATGAAGAATTTCCAAACCATGGTTTGTAGACAGCCCATGGAAAATCATATCTATCCTCAAAAGAATATGTGTGATGAAAAATAGTAGTTGAATAGTTCTCAGGAATGAACTGGAAGATTTCTATGTGAACTGGAATGAACTTCAAGAACTGATGCAAAGTGAAAGGAACAGAACCAGGAGCACTTTGTACATAGAGACAGATACATTGTGGCAGAAGCAGATATAATAGACTTATCTACTAGCAACAATACAATGATCTAGGACAATTCTGAGGGACTTAGGAGAAATAACACTATCCACATTCAGAGAAAGAATTGGGGGAGCAGAAATGTAAAAGAAAAGCCTACAATCTATCACTTGTTTGTATGGCATATGATTGGGGTTTTGATGTTATAAGATCATTCTATTGCAAATATGAATAATATTTGAATAGGTTTTGAATAATGATACATGTATAACCCAGTGGAATTGCTTGTCATCTCTGGGAGGAGGGAGAGAAGAGAGATGGGAAAATCATAAATCATGTAACCAAGGAAAAATATTCTAAATAAATAAATATTTTTTTAAAAAAAGAAAAATAGTCAAATCATGTTAATTATTTTCATAACATTAAACAAACATTCATAAAATACAACTTGAAGATGAAGAATACCTTTTATATATATGGATGTATGTACATCTATATATATTAATAATACCTTTTAAGTTTTTCTTGAAAAATCTTGCATTGATTTTGAAAAACTTTATATTTTTCCCTTTCTACTTTTTCCTACCTGGTTTAGCTATCAACCTCTCTTAAATTTTTGCTCTACTGGTACTTTTTATTATAAAGATGACCCAGGGCATTTGAAAATTTTCCATCCATTCTCATTAAGCAAATTAATTATAATTTTTTCTCTGTTTTTGCTCTTTTTGGTTTAGGTATCACTACTGTAGTTTTCTTGGACTCTGTGCAGGTGAAAATTTTTCCACACCTGAGCTACATTTTCACAGAATCTTTTTAATTACGTCCTCATTTGACAAAAAGAGGCCGGGCAGATAAATTTGGCTGAGAGCCACACTGTGGGGCTCTTTTTTGGGAGCTTGAGCTTTGCTTTGGTTAAAGTATGGAAGGTGTGGGTCTCTTTGTCTGTGCTCTGCTCATTTAACTGAAGGAATCCCTTTCCCTCTCATTTTTGTTATTAAATCCTTTAATTTAAAAGAAGTATTTCATTCATTTTTATTCCTACAACTCCTTTACCTATTTTCTAATATTCCAATGTTCTAATTTTCCAATATTCCAATATTCTCATATAATATTGGAATGAGTTGATCTTTAAATGATTGGTAGAATTCACTTGTAAATCCATCTGGTGCTGGTGGGTTTTTCTTTAAAAAGTTTAGTTGTGGCTTCTTCAATTTATTTTTCTAAGACAGTTTTATATTAATATTAAAAATTTCCCCTACTAATCTAGTAAGTTTATACTTTTATATTGAATTTTCCATTTCCCTTGCATGTACTTGGGCAAAATAGTTCTTAACTACTTTGATTTTATATTCATTAGTAGTATATTCACCCTTTTCATTTTTGAGAGTAGAAATGTGTTTTTCTTCTCTTTTTGAAACCATATTGAATAATATTCTATTTTGTGGATTTCTCAATAAACTGAATTCTATTTTTATTTATTAATTTAATATTTTTATATTCAATTTTATAAATCTAACATGTATTTCTTAGGATTGCACATTTGATTTTTATTGTGGGGATTTTTGTTTCATTTTTTTCCTAGTTGGTTTATTGAATACTAAATTAATTGATCTGGCCCTTGTGTATGTTGATTGTAACTATTTAGAGATATAAATTTTACTCTATTTACTGATTTATAGAATTCCATATTTTTATATTTTTTTCATTATTTTGATTTTCTTTACAAAATTCCATGTAGTTTAAATGGCTTGTTCTTCTTTAAGATTAGATTACTTATTCTTCAATTAATTAAGCTGTTTCTATACTTCATTATTAAGCATAATTTATTACACTATGATCTGAATTTGATGAATAATGTATTTCTGCTTTTATGCATTTAACTAAAGTCTTTAATACCCTAATATATGATGAATTATCTAAGATTCTTGTCTGTATACAGGGGAAAATGGAAAGTAAAGTATAATGAAATCATGGAGATTAATAGAAGCTTATCTAAGCTAGATAGAAGAGATATCCAGAGAGAACTGAATGGGAATTAAAAAAATACCATTTTTCTCATTGTTACATGGTGCCTATACAAAAATTCATAATATATTAGGGCATTAATCATTTTAGTTAAATGCATAAAAGCAGAAATATGTAATTCATCAAATTCAGATCATAATGCAAGTGTATGCCATACATTTACTCATAAGGAAACTGAGAATCAGAATGAATAAGTGATTTGCCTGAAAGCCACATAGTTAATAGTGGAGCCAGAATTAAAACCCATCATCCAATTCATATTCATCTACCTTTCCTAGACTTACTATATACTATTCATATACTATGAAGAAAAATGCTACCTAACATTATATATATATATAAATTATTATGTATTATATATATGTATATATATTAGTTATAAAATTACATTATGAAGAATCCTTCATTCATATTGTATCTTAGGAATTTGTCTACCTGGGCTACACGGGCTTCTTTCTGCCTTGAAATGTGAATAAAACAAACTCAGGAAATTATACAAAGCTAGGCCAGGCAGAATACCAGAGGGATATTTCTGGAGTATATACATATATATATGCAGAGGAGTTATTAAGGGTTAGTTCATAAAAGGCAGCAAAATTAAAAATTTTTGGTGATAAAGACCTAACCATTTAAAGAAGAGCAGATGAAACTAATATAAACAAATAGATGACAGTTTTGATAATAGCTATCTAAGAATACAAAGTAAAAATCCCAAATCCAGACAATATAATTTACTATATTTATCATTAAGATTCACTGTTATAAATGGAGAAAAAAGATGACCATATTTGTTTTGCATCAATGTTTTAGCTAATGATAGCTTGAAATCTAATAAAGCTATATATGTACATATCAGGTAATTGAGGCCTTCCATTCAAATCTACTCAATAAATGTTTGGATTCACCTATATTTCATAAAATTCATTATTCAGATGTCTCTTGAAGCCAAATATTGATATTTTAATATGTCAATGTCAGCAATTTCATTGGTAAGAAATTCTCTATGCCTATAAGAGTAGAAATCTTTTAGGATTTTGTGTGAAGTCTATAATTATTTCTATGGCCAGAAGATTTTCTCTGAGGTCCTTTATTAGTAGTCTTATGATGAGAATCTCTTAATTTAGCTAACTTACTCTTTAAGCATCAGATATACAAATAGTAGTCATTTTTTGTTTGGTCCTACCTTCTGTCATTCTTGTCTCCCTCACATCCTTCTGGACCCACATTTAATATTAAGTTAACTCCCCTGGTTTTCCCCATAAGACCCAAAAGTTTGAGTCAGGAGGAGTGCTAGAACCCAGGACTTCCAGATACTGAGCCCGACTGTTGGGCCACATACTGTAGCTACAACTATATTTCAAATGAAATGTAAAAACCAAGAGAAGAGAATTTATAGGAGACATATTATTTGCTTCTCCAACAAAAATCAAGATTAATTTTAATTAATAACCTAATAACCCATATTGATTACCCCTTCCTTACCAGAAATGTTGAAAATTCTGTCAACCAGATCCGAGGAGCTATAGTAATCAGAATGCCTGCCTAGTCCTCTATCATTGTATACCACTAAGTTTCTACAAACACACACAGCACAAAGTTTCTATTATCAGAAGGTGGAGTCTTGGCAAAGAAGCCTGTTGGCATAAAAGCCATAAAAGTTCTGAAAGCTCTTCTCCTGAGTCAAGATTCTATAAATGAGTAACAAGTTTTCTATTAGAGACGGATGAGGGACAAAGATAGGAGTTGGCAAGAGAGGACATGTGTTCTGGTCATATTGTATTCTGTTCTCTTAGATATGCTAATATATTATCACCATGTACCATAGCACATCATCTTTTCTGCTTAGCTGGAAAAGTAAAACTCCTTCCATTAGATTCCAAGATATTGAGCTGTTTGTTTACTGTTTTAACAGAATAGTCAAGAGCTAGGCAAAGAGACAGAGGAAACAGCTCCTTTTGGGCTTCCATCTGCAGTGTTTCTGGAGCACTATGGAATATTATCTGCAGGAAAGGAACTGACTTCCCTTTGGCCATATCTCTTCTAGAATCCTCCCTTCAACAAATGTCTTATCAGTATCATTTCATTAAAACCCTCATCAGAATAATGTGTCACTTCAGCAAAAAAAAAAAAAAAATCCACATTTTTTATCTGCTGACTAAGGATTTCATCTAGGAAAGCTAATAGAGATTACTTACTAAAAGCTTGTTATTTCGCAGTTATGGAAACTGAATCCTAGGAAGAAGAAATAATTTATCCAAAGCTACATGATTATTAGAAATATTGCACTAAAATTAAAAGTAAAGGATGTTATAGAAACAATACTTGTTTTAGTTAGAAGAGAGCCCCTTTCAACATAACAAATAGTGAAATTATAGTGTAACCTTGTCTCAAAATGTGAATTGTATGGTATTTACTAGAGATTTGCTATTCAATGCTCCTCTACTCTGTGAGAAATGATTGGTTTTGATGAGAGCTGTAAAGAGTAACATAGTTCCACTTGGTTTCCAGAAATGAGGGAGAAGACTTGAGATTCCTAATTTTCTTCAGGTTCAAGAACAGTGAAAGAATTTGAAAAGTAAAGAAATGTCTTGTAAAACTTTGATGATGTCCCCACAACTAGCATATACATAAAATGCTGGGGAATTTCCCCTTGGTTGACATCTGGAATTCTCTCTTGGTTAAACTGAAATACCACACTCCTGATGAGCAGAATCAATCACCCTTCGTATTGTGTAGTACAAAACCTCACATATACATATTTTTTTTATTTCTGTTAATCTTGTAATATAGGATTAATAACACTGCCATGTTTTCTTGGGGCAACCTGTCAGTTGCCCTGGTTGGAATGTTGACCGTGGCATGAGCCACAGGGAAAGTACCAACTGCCAGTTGGACCCAGGGTATATAAAGCCCTGGAGACCCAGGGCTGGGTTTGGTTCTGTTCTTTCCCTACTTCTCTTTTCACCTTCACTTCTACCCTTTGGGGGGGATCCAGGGTGGTTGAGGGAGGAGGAATGTGGGATCTTCATTTCCTAGGTTAGTTTGGTTTAGGAGAACTTTGTTATCCCAATAGGAACATCAATTAGATATACCCTATCAAGAAGGTTGCTCTCTATTACCATCAAGAGACCATTTATTTCTGACCTAGGGCTGGTCTTTTGGGACAGCTGAAGATCATAGCAAGGAAGTTCATTCAACATCCTGAACTTAGATCAAGGAGGTAGTACTAGACTAGATTCATAGGTTTCCTAACCCAGTCTCCAAATCCTTTCCCCAAATCAACCTTTCAAATAAAACCTTAGCTTAACTTATGAACTAGTGGCTCCTACCTTCAATTCTGATCTAAGTAGACTGCTGATCAAGAATTTATGAGAGTGGCAGAGTAACTCCATTGCTGTTAGACAGGAAGCACCACACTTCCCTTCCTGTAAAATCTCATTGTTATACAGTAGGAGTTACTTCCTCAGCCAGGTTGGAAGCTGAAGGATAATCTTCTTAAAGGGGATTCAATCCTTGCCAAGGGAAATTACATCAATTTTTACTTTTACTAAATATATTCATAACGGTACTGATATTTGGTTGAACAAATGTCAAGCTTTGAATACATGACTCAGGGAGTTACTTTCACAATAAGGGATATCAATTAAGAGTGTTTGCTTGAATCTGAAAAAATATTAATTTTGATATTAATTAAGCCCAATATTTTAATGGTTTATCTTCCTGAGTTACAATCTGACTTCAGATACTTACTATTTGACTGTAGGCAAATCTCTTAACCTTGTTTGCCTCAGTTGCCACTTCTATAAAATGAGGTGGAAACAAAAATAGTGAATTAATTCAATATCTTTGTCAAGAAAACCAAAATGGTGACTCTAAGAATCAGAAATGAGTGAAAATGAAATATTTATATATAAATACATGCACACTCACACACACGCACACACACACACACACATACACACATTTTTTTCCTCATTTGCCATCTTCATCTTTCTAGATGATTAGCTCTAGCATGGGAGAGAAGTAGTAGTCAACTTATATGTGAAATGGAAGACTGAAAAATAAAGATGCCATTAGAATTGGCTTTAGTTTATAACAACAGACTTGTTTTTCTGATAATTCAGGAAGGATCTCCTTTCCTTAAGTGATGACAAGTGGGATTGACAGGGTAAGAAGGTATCAAGCAGTCAATAAAAGACAAATGTGATCACAAAACAATAGACTGGGTCATGGGAGACACAGCATTTTCCTTAACTTATTCTTGATAAAAACTGATCAGCCCATTAATAGAGGCATAATAAGAAATTATAGATTCATTGGAGTCCAAGGTAGAGTGAAATTTCTTAGTTGATTCTTTTCTTAGTTGCACTCCCCAATGATTATAACTATTGATATCTCAGACAATACTCTGAACAAAGATTTTCTGCTCAAACATTGCAATAAAACTCAAAGCATGAAAGGAGTGATTTTTCTGAAGACAATGATGATTTCCTACAATGACTTTATGAGGCTGTTGCTTTCACATGGCATCACCACTCTTCTTCCAGGTCAGAGATTAAGACATTTGTCCTCTGCTCAATTCCCCTTTATGAGACTTTCCATCTAAGCTCAGAAGTTGGCAAGAAGGATCTTGTAAGTAAGTCTGGTCTGGATTGGATTTCTATGTCATTATAAAGATAAGAAAGTAGCCTAGAAATCATGAGTATGCCCTGTTGAAATTACATAGGAAACATACTTTCCCCTCTTTTCTTACTTTCCCCACATATTGACAATTATATAAAAATCAATTTGGGAATCCCAATTGGTGATGTACTTCCCATTTGATTCCATCTTACTCCAAGGGAAGTAGATTGAAAATTGTGTTACATATATAAGGTAGCAACAAGTGAGACTGAGGATGATATAGTACATGAAATTTGGGAGTTATGTCCAAACAAGAATATACCTGAAATAAAACTAAATCAGTGAAATGAGTTCCATTGTCTGTATCAAATCCACTGTCTGTATCTACTGTACCTGTAGGTAGGCCAAAGCAAGGAATAATCTCTTTTAAGAGCACCTTGGTTACAAAAGTTGCTATGGCTGGGGCAACAGGAAATGCTTCCAGTCATCTGGCAAGCTGATTTACTATGACTAGACAAAATATATATTGTTCAGCCTTTGGCATAGGGATAAAATCAATTTGCTGGTGTTCAAAAAGTGTGTAAGCCAGAAGACACCCACCAAAAGTTTTGCCAGGAAAGGAGTGCTAATTGAATGCTTGTCAGGTAGAACAGACTGGACACAGTTTAGAGGCTATGTTAGTTATGTCAGGGGCTATCCATACTCTTCTAACAGAGTCCAAAATGCCCTGGGTACCAAAGGGACCATTGTTGTGTATGGATTGGCATATTTTGTGATAAAAACTTCTAGGGACGAGGGGTTTTCCTTCAGATGACACACATACTCCATTTATTGGTTTTGCATTAAATTTTTGCTTCCATTTTTCTACTTCCTTTTCATTATAAGAAAGGAATAAATTTAAGTCATCAATAGTTGCCAATGTTAAAATTAACTCAGGTCCTTCCTTCTAAAGCTGCTAGCTTTGTAGCAGTATCTGTCTGGTCATTCCCCCTAGAAAGGGGGTCTCTATATGCACCTATATGGGCAGGACAATGAAGTATAGCTAGGGCTTCTGGGAGATGAAGGGCGGAAAGAACTTCATTAATGATTTATGCATTTGCTATATTTTTTCAGCTGCTGTTAAAAAACCCCTTTGAAGCTATAGCATACCAACTGCATGACATATTCCAAAGGCATATCTAGAGTCTGTGTAAATTGTTGCCTTCTTATCTTTGGCAACTATACAGACATGCTTCAGAACTATCAGTTCTGCACTTTGTTATGAAGAAGTAAGGCCAAATGTTGATAATGGAGAGGAATAACAGGGATAAAGGGTAATGGCTGAGTTAAGGGAATGAATGAGGTAGGTCTGTATATAAGAAGGTAGGTATATAGGAAGGTAAGGGAATGGAATGGGAGTATTCAAGAGGGTAGCTTAAACAGGCTTATTCACTGAGGTTAGAGACAGAGGGTACTGTGATGAAATAGGCTGAGTTTCCTCAAGCAGGGAAGGTATCTCTAAGATACAAGAGGAATTGGGCCAGTCAGAAATGTTTTATATCTGCCTGGAGGGTTTCTCTTGTTAATTTCTAAAATCCCTTGAGGGAGGAGTATGTTAGTACACTTATGCCTATGTTAAAAATGTTAGTAAGAATACATGTCTAATATTTTTTGTAACTCCTTTTGGTTAAACCATAGACTTAAGCTATGTACAATATTTACAAAAATGTTAAGAAAATTCTGTACCTGTTCTAACTTATCAGACTAACTAACTGTCCCTGTGTGTTAGTAAAACTTATTGCTCAGGATTAGTAAGCAAACATTTACATATTTACATTTTTTACAAGAAATGTCAGGTGATTTGAATAGAAGGTGTCTGTACCAAAGTAAGAGGAAAACTCTAAGCTAAGGTAGACAAGCTCTTCGTTCTTAAGTGTAAGATTAGTGTTTCACGTGTTGATGTGAAGTCAGAAAAATGTTTTATGTGTTGTCCAGTGTGACCTATCCGTGTGATGAAGTGTTACATACTTATTCCACTGGAATTCTTCTGAAAATTGCATATACTGCGTGAATGAAATCTAAAGTGTTGAGTGCAGTGAGAATTCTATTGGGTGTAAGTTGTGTTCTCCAAATGCATGGGTCCAACTCTGATGTGATGCTCCTCTTCACAGTGTGGTTGTTGTCCCATACACCGATTATGTATTTGGTCACAGTTGTCTTTTGTCTGTAGTCCTCGGGGTTGCTATCCTTGTGATGATCTGTGAAGTCAGCAACGCTTTCACTTGTGGTGTTTGATGTTACCACAAGCTTGTCAACTTGCACTGGAACTGATGTTCTGGTGTGTTGACTTGTGTCAGGAACAAAGTTTAAATGTCCAAGTAATGTGGTTAATCTTTTCTTCTTTCTTTTTTCTTTGCAGTTTAATAAAGATGATTACAGGTAACAAGAGTTCGTGATAAAGTCTTTTGTGCTTTCATTTATTCGTCAATGTCAGTTTCTAGGTCTTCTATTGATTGCAAATCAAATGTTATGTCTTCTTCTGCTGCTGATTCTTGTTCATAGATATAATTGTTTATGGATGGTTCTTCTAAGTTGTAATTGGGATTGGGATAATCATTTGGGTGTAAAATTTGGTGTAATATCTGGCTTTTCACTGGTTCTTGGTCTAACTGTTTCTGATTCATGCTCTGATTGTTGTGATTACTGCTCTGGTTCTGTGGTCTCATGTATAGGCTGTGGACTTTCTGTGGACTTATTTGACTGACTGCTTGGTGCTAATTCATCTTTGTGCTGTATAAAAACTGGGTCTTGCTGTTGTTGTTGGGACATGTCTTTTGCTGGCTAGACATGAGTGACATGGAACCAAGGATCCTTCCCCTTAACTTTGATTGCACTAGGAGTTGTCAAAATTATTTGAGATGGACCATGCCACTTGGGTTCTAACACAGACTTCCTAGTGAAGTTTCTGATGTAAACATAATCTCCAGGTTTGAAGTTGTTCAGACTAAAATCAAAGGGTACTCTTTGATATATCAAGCCTATTTTGTGAAGTTGGTTTAAACACTGCTTGAGTAATTTAATGTATTCATACAGCTTGCATTCCACACCCAGGGGTGATAATTTATGAATGCTTTGAGGTAACTTGCCATGGTAAGGTGGATGGCCATGCAGCACTTCAAATGGTGATAAGTGTGTAATGTTGTTGGGTTGGCATCTGAGATGGAATAGTGCCAATGGTAATGCATCAGGCCATTTCATATGAGATTCTGCACAGATTTTAGCTATGAGAGTATTCAAAGATTTATTCACTTGTTCAATCTGTCCACTTGTCTGCGGTCTGTAGATCAAGTGAAGATGTTGTTTGACTCCTAGGGTCTCATAAACTGTAGCTAAAATCTTGTTTGTGAAATGGGACTCAGAATCTGAAGCAATGTGAAGTGGAATAGAGAATCTGGGTATTAATTCTCTCAGTAAGATTTTTCACAACAAACTCTGAAGTGTTGTGTTTGGCTGGGAAAGCTTCTGGCCACTTAGTTAATCTATCCACTATCACTAATGCATATCTGTAACCTTGACATCTTAGCATGGTGATGTAATCAATTTGTAAGCATTCGAATGGTATATAGGCTAGTGATTTGCCTCCCAGATTGTGGACTTTGGTAATTATCTGGTTGGATTGCTTACAAATTGTGCACCTCTGTGAAACTCTCATAGCAACTTCATATATGCCCTTTGTATTCCAAGTTATAGAATCTGCCATGTCCAGACTTCCATAATGCCCTTTTTGGTGTAATGCATTGCAGAAGGTAAAATACAGGGATCTAGGCAACATGGGTTTTCCATTTCCCCCAGCCAAACTCTGTTAGTTAAATATGCACCATGATGTTTCTTCCAATCCTTCACTTCCTTTGGAGAGTGTGTGTTTTTGAGATCATCTTCCTCCACCAAAGATAAGTTTAGTATGTACTTGGTCCATACCTTGCCGTGAATTTGGCTGTGATATCTGCATGTTTGTTCACTGATTCCACTGTCCCTTAGATCTTAGTGTGAGCCTTGCAATGAATGACAGACACTCGGGCTGGTAATTGGATTGTGTTCAACAACTGATTTATTAAATTCCCATACAGTATCTGTTTGCCGTTGGATATAATGAAGCCTCGATTTTTTCCAGAGTTCACAGAATGATGTACACCTCTGAATGTATACCTCAAATCAGTAAAAATATTTGCTTTCTGGTTTTTGGCAAGCTTCAGAGTGTGTATCAATCTGACTAGTTCTGTCCCTTGAGCACTCATGGTGGATGGCAATGATGAGTACCAAAGGGTCTTAGAGGCTGACACTATGGCTGTTCCTGTAAATCTCTGATTGTCTACTATGTATGACAATCCATCTGTGAATAATGTCAAATCAGGGTTTCCATGGGCTTGTCATATAAATCTGCCCTTGTTTTATGCATTATGTTAAGTGCATCTTCACAGATGTGTAGACTTTCTCCTTCCAGAGGTAAATCTGGGATCAGAGTCACAGGATTTAAGTTTCTGCACCCGTGAAAAGTTTTGTTTTCATTAGCCAACAAGAATACTTGGTATTGTGATAGTCTTTGGGAGGTGAACGCTTGAAGTGTGGTGTTTCTTAAAGTAGATTCCACCTGGTGTGGGGAAAATATTTTCAGCTCACCCCCTAATACCAAGGAAGATGCTTTTCTAATCATGATGGCTACAACAGCAATAGCTCTCAAACAGCTTGGCATTCCACAGATTACTGAATCTAGTTTTGAGCTGTAATAGGCAACCGGTCTTAGGGTATTCCCGAATGACTGAGTGAGAATACTAGAGGCTATTCCTTTATCCTCATGTACGAAAAGGAGGAATGGTTTATCATGATCATGGATACCTTGGGCTGGTGCTGATAGAGTGAGTGATTTTAATTTCTCTATAGCATGCACATGGTCTTTTGATACTTTTAACGGTTCTGGAACTTCCTTCCTGTTTAGCTCTATGAGAGCTTTTGCAAATGAGAGCATAACCTGGAATCCAGAATCTATAGAAACTCATTACTCCTATGATTGCCCTGAGCTGCCTCTTGGTCTTAGGCAAACTCAACCTCTTTATATCTTGTGTTCTCTTTTGGGAAATCCTTCTGGAGCCATTTCCTAGGATGAATCCTAAATAATTTACTTTTTCCTTCACAAATTGAAAAATTTTTTGGAAATTTTATGGCCCCTTTTGCCTAGCTCTTTGATTAAGTACACAATGTCTGTATAACAGACTTCAGCAGATGGTGACATTATCAGGATGTCATCAACATAATGTACCATTTTGCTATCTTGGAAAGTGATTTACTCAAGGTCTTTCTGCAGGATTTGACAGAAGACCAAAGCTGAATCTGAAAAACCCTGGGGCAAACAGGTCCATTGGATGAATTTGCCTTCCCATGTGAAAGCGAACAGCTTCTGGCTGTCTCTGTGCAGGGGAACAGAGAAGTATGCAGAGCTCAAGTCCAGAACAGTAAACCAAGCAGCTTCAGGTGGTATGGCTGCTATGATTTGTGATGGACTTGGTACTATGGCATAGGTCTTTTGCACATGGACGTTAATTGCTCTGAGATCTTGTACTAAACACAATTGAGTCTTCCCATCTGGAGATAATTTGGCTTTCTTTACAGGCATGATTAGGGTATTATATTGTGAGAAGCCATATCTCAATATACACTGCTGCAATAAATTCTCTATGATGGGTTTCACTCCCTTTATTACCTCTTGGCTAAGTCTGAACTGAGGAATTCTTTGAGGTAAATCTTCTTTTACCTCTATTCTTACTGGTTCCGCAGACAATATCCTGCCCACCTCATTAGAATTTTTAGCCCAGACATAATTAGGAATATCATCAGGAACCTCATAGATGTTATCATTTGATTGGTAAGTTGGTTCCTCACTACATGGGTCTAAAAATAAAATGGGATGGTGTTTCAGAAATCTCTTGGGTAGGTGGAGATAGATCTGCCCATCCAGTTGACATTGGATGGTGGAAGCCAATTTGCACAGGAGATCCTGTCCCAAAATGTTTGAAGGACACGATGAAATCAATAAAAAGACATGATCGAGAGTTAGAGGGCCAAATTTTACCATTTTAACTTTTAGCTTTGGGGCTTGTTGGGCTACCCCAGAAGCTCCAGTACTCTCAAACTACCCTGATATTGGCATCCTTTCGGTGCCTTGGGCAAAATGGAACATGTTGCACCAGTGTCCAGTAGTCCTTCATAACATACCCCCCAATTTCTAAGGTAACTGGGGGTTCCCCATTGTTATTGGACTTCACTGGAACTAGGGGTAATAAAGAATCCTCAGTTTTGTGTGTGCACTTGGTATTGATCCAGTATCGCATATGGTCATTTGTATCTAAACTAGAACTTCCTGTAGCACCATCAGGCAAGTTAAGTTTAGAATCAGAATAGTAAGCAGGCTTAGAGAGCTCTCTCTCTCTCACACAGAGAGCTGGAGAGTCATTACCAGTTGTCACTAAGCTTTGCTTTGCAGAGCACACAGAATCTTTAGGTTGGCTTTTGCTATGGGCTGCAGAAATTGAGGCTTGGTCTAATTCACCATCCACTCTGATATTTAGAGAACTATCAAGCCCCAAATCAGAAGTTTGCCCATCAGTTGTGTCTGGGAATGTTTGGTAGATAGTTTGTGTTCCTTTCAACACTTCAGGTACAACTGCTGACTCAGAAGATGACTGAAGTTCACTATCTTGCCCTTAAGTATATTTGCTAAAGTGAGATGGTTTGTGTCTTCAACCACTGAACAAAATTTATTGATGTTAAGAGCAATCTCACTGGCTATTGGAGATGACAACTGCTCCCTCTCCCTTCTCCAAGCTTCTGATTTGAATTCTTCAGCTAAGGGGTTGAGAGAGGTGGGTGTAGAATTTCCTAAACAGCTGCCAGCACCCTGTAACTCAGTGGGTGGTACTTTTAAAGTTAAGTCTTTGCCAACATTCTGATTTGATTGCTCTCTAACCTCATTCTTTGACATGGTGTCTAAAGCAAGTGAATGGCTTTGTACTTTGGGATCTAAGTCCTCCAAGGTTACTAATAATACTCCTTTTTGAATACATTGTAAATCCTTTCCATAATGTTCTTTATCCAAGCTGCCTCATTATTTTAGACATGGAATAAAGAGAGGAGTTTGAGGTTTTGATGACTTTGAACAAGATTCCAAAGCTTCTTGATGGAAGCTATTGCAAATACTTGTACAGTTCTTATGCTTCTCATCCAATGTTTTTGTGATGGAATGAGAAAGGTGACCCCTTATATAGTCATCCTCACTAGTCCCATATATCTCTCTACACATCTGCATTATGTCCTCCCATTGCTGATCATGTGCCACAGAACTATTTTCATATTCTGTGCAGCTTGCTTGAGACATTTGTTCTGTAGTGCCCAGTTTTCCAATATTATTTTCTCCACTCAGACTACACATTCTCACCCCCGAATTGCAATCATTAGACCTTTTTGAATTAGGAACCTCGATTCATAATGATTTTGGCTTCTGTATGTATCTCTCCATTTCTTCAAGGGATGGAGATTGACTAAATTTTTTGCATGAATGGCTACAGCATGGACCATCATGCTTGTTTTCCTCAATTATCTTTGTATCGTTGTTTTTGGACCATTTAGAGTTTTAATAGATCCTTCTTGTACCTCTCTCTCTTTGGTTATAATTGTCATTTTTGGTAAAGTCAATTTGTTGTCTGAATTTATAAAATTTGAGAATATGATCTGGATGTCCACAAAGGAAACAATGAAGGGAAAATAATTTTGGTCTTGGGGTGTTAATTGTAGGTTGCCTGGTGCCTGGATTGATTATGCCTCTTACCTGGCTTGCCAATTAATGTTATGAAGAAGTAAGGTCAAATGTTGATAATGGGGAGGAATAACAGGGATAAAAGGTTATGGCTGAGTTAAGGGAATGAATGAGGTAGGTCTGTATATAAGAAGGTAGGTATATAGGAAGATAAGGGCAGCTTAAACAGGCTTATTCACTGAGGTTAGAGACAGAGGGTACTGTGAGGAAATAGGCTGAGGTTCTTCAGGCAGGGAAGGTATCTCTAAAGTACAAGAGGAATTGGGCCAGTCAGAAATGTTTTATATCTGCCTGGAGGGTTTCTCTTGTTAATTTCTAAAGTCTCTTGAGGGAGGAGTTGAAAGGGCTCCTACCTGCCAGTGAAATTGATGTCTGCAGGAAGTCTCAGGCTGGGTACTTCCTGCCCTAGATGGATGCCGAAGTTTCCCTCAAGAAATAAAGAAAGTAATTCTTCTCTCTTCAGCCTTTGCCTTAATCTTCAATAAAATCATTCACCAGAGGCTTTGTATAGGTAACAAAGGGGATTTATTAATGTCAGAGATAATCAGAGGGAAAGAGGTTTTAGTTTTTCTAACTTCTAGTAGGGAGAAGGCTGGTGCTGGGGGATAGGTCACAGGAGAGGGTTAGACTGAGAGAGTCCAGCTCTCCCAGTCAAGAAGGTTTGACTGCCTTTGAAGTAAAGTATTTATCAAATCAATAAATTATGGATGGCTTGATTTAGGATGCCCTACTTGCCTACAGAAACTAAACCCACAATGTCCAACCACCAAGCCCACCTCTTTCTCCCAGGGCACAAAGGGAAATTCAGGGGAAATAACAGGGATGTGAATGGAGAGATCATGGAGAGGTCCAGAGAAATCAGCTAAGTCCCAAAGTCCCCAAGACAAATAAGAACAGGCCAATACCGAAGTCAAAGGGCCAAAGCCCTTCAGTTGGAATTTCAGCACTATTTATAGCCTCAGGCTCCAACTGCCTTTCTGAACATTCTAAAACCTAACTGCCAGGGGTGCTTACAGTTGAATTTGCAGAAGCAAAAGGTTTCTGCTAGCAACCCTGCATTACAACCTTGAGCACTTATATTTGATGGCAGTGAAGCTGACCACAGAGTGGCAAATTCTGCAACTACAGCAGCTCCAGTGTAGCATATGCCATCCGTCATGAAAGAAGAATCATCAGTGAATAAGACTTAGTCTGGATTATCTAAAGGAGTTTCCAGGAGATAATCTTGGGCTTTTTTAGCCATGGACACTAAAGATTCATAACTGTTATGGTTCTCTTGAGACTGGTAAATCAGGAAGCAAGGTTGCAGGATTTCGAACTATATAGCATTTTAAGGTAATATTCTCATAACCAAACTAGGTTACTCATATCTAGGGAGTCTTTGATCAGAAAATGCCTGTGTTCTATGTTTTAGCAACAATGCTTTGACTTCACGTGGGCATTATGGCTAATGGGCACCCCAAGACTAAATCAGAAGATTTAGTTACCAATAAAGCTGTAGCACCTCTAAGATATGGTGTTGCTCTAGAAGCTACTAGGTCCAGTCAGACTTAATAATAAGCAACTGAATGCTGAGTAGGTCCCAAAAATTGAGATAAAATACTTAAAGCTATGCCTCTATGTTTTTGTACATACAAAGTAATTGACTTGTTGTAATCTGGGATGCCTAGAGCAGGGGCAGACAGCATAGCCTGTTTTAATTTTGAAAGATCTGACAAGTGTTCTATGGCTAATTTAAGTGGTTCAGGGACTGAATTTTTTGTCAGAGTTATAAGAGACTTGATTATTTCCCCATAGCAAGGGAAGCACAGTCTCAAAAACCCCATTGCTCCAAGAATTGCCCTCAACTTTTTCTTAGTGGAGGGTATGCTCAGTTTTTTACTATCTTTAATGTATTTAGGGGAAATGGAGTGGACACCAGCAGTTAAAATGAACCTAAAGTATTCTTTTTTAAAAACATTTATTGCTATTCATTTTTAACATGGTTACGTGATTCATGCTCCTACTTTCCCCTTTACCCCCCCGCAATCCCCCCACCCATGGCCAATGCACATATCCACTGGTTTTAACATGTGTCATTAATCAAGACCTATTTCCAGATTGTTGATAGTTGCATTGGTGTGGTAGTTTCGGGTCTACTTCCCCAATCATGTCCACCTCAACCCATACGTTCAAGCAATTGTTTTTCTTATATGTTTCCTCTCCTACAGTCCTTACTCTGAATGTGGGTAGTGTTCTTTACCATAAATCCCTCAGAACTGTCGTGTATCATTGCATTGCTTCTGGTACAGTATATCAGTCTCTGTGTACGGTGTTCTTCTGGCTCTGCTCCTTTCACTCTGCATCAGTTCCTGGTGGTCTTTCCAGTTCACATAGAATTCCTATAGTTTATTATTCCTTTGAGCACAATAATATTCCATCACCAGCATATACCACAATTTGTTCAGCCATTCCCCAATTAAAGGACATACCCTCCTTTTCCAGCCACCACAAAAAGCGCAGCTATAAATATTTTCATACAAGTCTGTTTATTTATGATCTCTTTGGGGTACAAACCCAACAATGGTATGGCTGGATGAAAGGGCAGGCATCTTTTTATAGCCCTTTGAGCATGATTCCAAATTGCCATCCAGAATGATCAGTTCACAACTCCACCAGCAATGTGTTAATATCCCAATTTTGCCACATCTCCTTCAGCATTCATTACTCTCCCCTTCTTTCATTTTAACCAATCTGCTAGGTGTGAGGTGATACCTCAGAGTTGTTTTGATTTGCATTTCTCTAATTATTAGAGATTTAGAACACTTTCTCATGTACTTATTGATACTTTTGATTTCTTTACCTGAAAATTGCCTATTCATGTCTCTTGCCCATTTATCAATTGGGGAATGGCTTGATTTTTTATACAATTGCTTTAACTCCTTGTATATTTGAGTAATTAGACCCCTTTCAGAGTTTTTTGTTATAAAGATTTTTTCCCAATTTGTTGTTTCCCTTCTGATCCTGACTACATTGTTTTTGTTTGTACAAAAGTTTTTTAGTTTAATATAATTAAAACTATTTAATTTACATTTTGTAATTTTCTCTAACTCTTGCTTGGTTTTAAAATCTTTCCTTTCCCATAGATCTGACAAGTATACTATTCTGTGTTCAAAAATGAACCTAAACTATTCTTCTATGGAAAGACACAACTGAACCTTTGCCTTAGAGATATTGTGGCCTCTTTTATGTAGTTCTAAAAGTACATATTTCCTATCTTCTTGGCATTCTGTGGCATTTGGTGAGTCCAAGAGCAAGTCATCTACAAACTGTATTAAATAGGTTTTCTTAAATATAATTCTTTTCAAATATTATATCAATATCTATGAAAACAGGGTGGAAATTTCCATGAACCCATGTGATAACCTAAACTATAACCACTTGTAAACTTTCCAGGTGAAGGCAAATATATTTCTTGAATTTTCATGAATGGATTGAGAAAAATGCCAAGTACAAATCCACCAGAGTATAGCATTTGGTTGTTCTGGGAATATAGGAGATAATTGTGATTGGGTTGGGACCACAGGATGTCTCTTAATGACATGATTATTTACAGCCCTTAAATCCTGGACAAATCCTGGACGAAATAGTTTTCCTATAAAGGCCTAATTTTGGCTTTCTTACAGGTAGAATGTTTGTATTATATTCAGATTTGCATGGAATTATTATTCCTTGTTTCAATTAATGAACCTATCACTGGGGTAATTCCCTCAATTACCTCTTTTGATAGAGGATAATGAAGAATAGAAAGAGGTGGACCCCCTTTTGTTTTGATTTGAATAGCAATAGCTGATTTAAGTAGGCCAATAGCTGAAAATGATGTGGCCTAAAGAGACTCAGATATTTTAGCTGGGATTTCAAAGGTGGGCAATTTCTTGATCTATCTGAGAAAAGTAAAGGGAGAAAATTTAAAGATTCCTCAGCCAATTCTAGTGTCATAGTGTCAACTTGACAGCATGTTATTGTGGGTCTAATTTTACATAATAGGTCTTTCACTAACAAATTTATAGGGGAATCAGGTAGTAAAAGAGAAGAATGTTCTACTGATAGGGTTTCCACAGGCAATATTCAAAGTGAAAGCTTTGGGACTTTTACAGGTGGCCCTAATATCCCCAATGCATTTAGTGATCCAAAAGAATCACATTCAGCATCAGATTTAATTACCAATACTTATATGGATGCTCCAGTGTCTAAGAGGCAATCATAATATGTATTTCCAACTTTTAGGGTTGCATGACATTTGTTACTATGTGGGTGGGAGCGCTAAAGGATAGGAATAATATTAATACATCAGATTCTAAATAATCAAAGGTTTTGCTCTCTGATTCCAGAGCCTTTATCTCCCCCTGACACCTTCATAAACATCCTTGGGTATTCCTCTTGGATCCCCCCACAGTGAGGGGCATTTGCATCCTGATTATAGAATCAAAGAGTTCCACTTTGTATGTATTGTTGTTGGGTATTTTGGTGTGTATTATCATTTGTCTCATTTGGAGTATTATTTCTGTAATTTTTATTACTTCTAAAGTTGTTATTATTTCTATTTACCTGATTCCACTTCCTACAATTCATCATCATGTGATACTTTTTTTTTCACAGAACTAACACATTAATGATTGATTTGTAGATTCCTGCAAAAGGACTATGGCCAATACATGATTTTCTTTTTCTTTTTTCATTTCCTCCTTTAAAAGTTTTATTTCTTTCCTTAAGTCCTCCACTAAGTCACTGTTCTCCTCATCTTTCTTTTCATAGCCCTTAGAAACATAGACTGCTACCCAATTCCTCAAGATCCATAGAGTTCCAACTCAGGCAGGTAGTCTTAAAATAATCTCTAACCACTTTACAACAATTTTTAACAAATTGTCTACACATTTTTCTAACATCCCTTTCTCTGGAAAGATTCAGATATATATATATATATACCTGCCAGCCCAATAAGACTATCCATAACATGGGATGAACTTTCCTCTAGTTTTTTCTTTATGTTTTTAAACTTTGTCCATGTACTAGGCCTATCATTGCAAGCTCTCATTGCTGTAATGCCTCTCTAGTCTGGCTTACTTTTAAATAACCTTCCCCTGTATTCAAATTCGATTTAGGATCCTGCTGGTGCCAATGAATTGCACTCCTTCCTTGGCCCACATTAATATGAGAGATGATTTCATTTCTCTCTTTCTATCAAGAAGGCTTAGAGCAAATTTTCCATGTCTTTCCATGCAAGATCAAAAGCATGACAGACATTTTCCAGGTTTTTAATAACTACAATATGCTCATCTTCAAAGGAAGGAGTGTTTTGCTTGATTCTCTCTCAAAATCTACGGTGGGTGAAGGGTGTATAGTGTCTTAAGGACACCACATCTCCAATTTTATTGAAGTTGGGTACCTCTTTTAAGAGGAATAGACATTTAACTGAATTATTTGTGATTTCTGTCCCTTGGGTAGATGTTTGGCTTCCTCTGGAACAGGTGAGGGAATAGGGAGGAGTAGGTGAACTAAGAGGGAGGGGTTGGTCTGAGGATGGGGAAGCAGGGTGGGAGAAATGGGGTGAGGTTTTGGGGTAGGGGAAGGGGTGGGTAGAGTAGAGAGGGACTCAGACAAGGCAGGGGGCAGGGCAAAGGGAGATCTTACAGGGATGGAAGTGGTGACAGGAAAGTTCTGAGGCTCTGTGGGAGGAAAGGGAGGTGGCAGGTGAGAAATATGGAGAAGTCAAGCAAGAGGGGAGGATGTCACGCCATGGGCTTCCAAAAGCTAAACAAGACAAGAGAAGAGGAAATCAACTTGAGGCATCAGCCGGGCAGGTTTGAATGGAGGGGAATCTTCCTTCTGGATTTTAAAATTATTTAAGTATTTCTCAGTGCTATCTATTTGAGTCTTCAGTTTAATCAAATAACCTTGTGTTGATTTTTCTTGAGGAGAAAATATGCTATGAAAAAGATTCCTCCCAGGAACAGGCCTAAATTAAACCATTTGGAAATGTTAAATAAATAGTTTAACTCAGGAAAATTCTCTGGGAATATTAGCTTCTTCAAATTTAGGGAAAACTGATCTCTCATTGCCAGCCTGATTTTAAGTTCTATTCTTAGATACCTCCCTTTTAGGTAGCTTACAAAATGGAGGGCAGCTGAAAAGATTTAGCTAAATGAAAAGGCTCTCACAGCCAGGAGCACAGAAGCCCTTGTGGGTTAGTTCAAAATTGATCTGGGGGATTAAAGGGTGTGGGAGTAAATAGGCCTAGGCTACATAAAAGGGGCCTAGGAATTCATGCTCACATACTGAGCTACTATTCTCAAAAGTTCTTTCAGTCCTTAGCTACCACACAATTGAGACCAACATGCAGTGGAGGAGGAAGGAGTGTTCCCAGGCCCAGCAGAGGGCCATCTACTTAGCTTCTCTCCTTCCACACAGAGGGAATCTGTAGTGCTCCGGGGCAGCATTGAAGAATGCTGGCAGAAGCAGATGAGTGCAGGCAGATCGGCACAGGAAGGATGCAGCGGGAAGTACCTTATACATTTCAGCAAAGAGCCCCAGGCTTAGTACCTCAAGGAAAAGCAAAGCAGATGGACAAAAAGGCCATGGCAGGAGAGAAAAATGGTTTTAATCTACTCATTTAGAAAGGAGTTAGGGTCCTAAATTCATTTCATCAAAAATATGAGATTTAAATTAATGTCCAAAACTCCAATTATTATATTTTTAAAGTTTAATAATAATCTCTTGAAGTAGAAAGAGAATAAACTAAAAGAAATAGAACTTCAAGCCTAATTATCTAACAAAAAGTAAACCTGTTATGTTTGTAATATCAGAAATGTTGGGAAGCTGATAGTTTGGCCTGGGCTAGATATCTGCAGGACACTCTCCTCCCACACAGACAGGCTAGAGTGAGTAGGGAGGGGTTTAGGTACTCCTTTCTCTCAAACCCCTCCCCCCAAGCAGTTGGTTTCATTTGATGATGGAGACAGGGCTGCGTATCTACAAGCAAGATTCAGCAGAAGCTAATCTTTAATGATAATCCCTTTCTCTAACTTATATTCCTCACAGGTCAGATGGAGGACTAAGTAGTAGCTAGTTTTCCTAATGTTGAGGACTGAGATGGGACTTGTCTTCTTAGGCTGGCAACTGATAATAATCAAGCCAATGGCCGCAGTGAGTATCCTTAAAAAATTCCCAGGCACAGATATTATAGATAAAGCTTATATTGATAAAAGAAGTAAGGGGAAGACAAGAGCGGGTAATTAGGATTTGAATAATAATTGGGAAGCCCTGAATTTTCAGGTTGAAGCTGCCCCTCCCCCCCAGGAGGGAGTGGCAGACCCTTAGCTAACTTGCTTCCTAAGCTAATAGTAATTACTTCTAATGTCTATATAACTAAATAATTGTTATATTGATGCTAGAAAGGTCTAACCCTACCAGACAGGCAACTCCTGATTTGAAACAATTGCTTTTGCCACTATGGCCTCCCAGGTGGACCCCCAAATCAGGAGCAGCAAGCAGAAAGATCTGTTCACCTCAACACCCAGAAAGCAATTGTTTAACTCCCTCTCAACTGCCCCCTCACCCAAAGGGTCCAGGGGGGTCCCCTGGAATTCTGGGTAAGGCTTGACCCTGTATTTTGCAGGAATTCCATCCTGCCATCTTCTACATTACAAAACCACATGAGTAAAACTCTCCTGCCCCTCACTTCACACCACCTCCACAAAACACAATCAGAGGAAGAGAGCTAGAGGCAGGACTATACAAAATACATATCCTCTCTATCTTAGCACATAACATGAGAAGGAAAGTGGGATATTGGGAACTGGAGTCAAGGGGAATAGATTCTAATTACATAGACCCTAAGCAAGTCACTTATCCCCTACTGTCTAGCCCTTACTGCTCTTCTGCCTTAGAACAAATGCACAGTATTGATTCTAAGATGGAAGGTAAGGATTTAAAAATAAATAAATTAAATGAATAAATAGATGAAATTACTATACTATGAAATAAGAATAAAAATGGAAGATACTGAATCAAGATAAAAATAAATTTGTGTATACATATATATAAGTGTGTATATATGATATATATATCTATAATATATATTTGTAATTCATATCAACATCAAGGGCAATGGAACTCTGACCCTTCACTTCTTATATTCCAGTCCTGGAAATGCTTATATAGTTTCTAAAAGTTTCACTGGACAGAAGAAACATGTGAAAGAGGAATAGGGTACATCAAGTTATCCAAAGCAGGTGTCTATTGGCAGTTGTGCAATTGTGAGAACATTTAGCTCTTGTTATAATTAAAATTCTCTGGAGAGCATATCTTAATTCATAATTATTTATTAAGTTAAAAAATGGGTTAGAGGCTTTCTAGGTTAAGATGGTGACAGAGTAAAAAGTAGCTGCTTAACCTCTCCTAACTGAAACATATAGGACTCCTCAAGGGGACATAAAAACAAATCCAGATGAGTAAAGGGACCCCACAATAGGGTGCAGCATTGAAGGGCCAAAGCCAGCGCTCAAGAGTTAGAGCAAGTTGGGGTACCCATTAAGTGACTGGAATTTACCTGTGGTCACCAAGGCCTGTTCCTGAGAGCAGCAAGACTTAAGACCCCAAGAGGCTAAAGAACTCACGGACATTGAACACAGACTCTGAGCAGAGGCACAGATGCAGCTGCAGATGCGGATTCTGAGCACAGGCACAGACCGTGGGTGGGGACCCAGTGCAGAGGGGTACATGACTGTGGAAGCAGTGCCCTGAGACTGTTAAAGGAGCTTCAGGCAGAGGAACAAGCAAGGGGACAACCAGGAGGCTTGACCCTGAGAACAACTAGACCTGAGACCTCAGGAGCTTAAAGAGTGCAGACAGACCCTGGGTGTGTGGATAAATCTAAGAGGGCATGGAGCTCACAATGGCAAGCCAGAGACAAGAACCCCAGAAGAGAAAGATCAAAAATAAATCTTTAATACTCGACAACTTTTACACAGAAAAAATTCAGACAACAGAGCAAACAGCAGAGGAGGACAAACAAGTAATCATATACAAACCTTCCCAAAAAAATGAAAACTGGTCACAAACTATTGAAGAGTTCAAATCTGAGGTTATGAGAAAGATGGTAGAGAACTGGCAAGAAAATAACAGTTTAAAAGGCAGAATTTCATAATTAGAAAGTGAGGCTCAGGAATAAAATGAATTGATAAGCAAATTGAAGACCAGAAATGACTAGCTGGAAGCCTTGAAGAACCAAAAGATTATATCCAAAAACCAATCTTTAAAGGATAGAATTGGGCAATTACAAAAAGATTTCCCAAAATCAAAAGAATTAATAAGCAAATTGGAGACCAAAATCAAATAGCTAGAAAACAGGATCGACCAAATCAAAAAGGAAAATCAAAAGAATATAGCAGAAAACCAATCTCTAAAGACAAGAATTGGGCAAGTAGAAGCCAATGATCTCTCAAGACAACAAAAACAAATAAAGCAAAGTCAAAAGAGTGATAAAATAGAAGGAAACATGAAATATTTCACTGAGAAATTGACAGATCAAGAAAGCAGGTCTAGAAGTGATAATTTGAGAATCATTAGTCTTCCTGAAAAAGCAGGAATTAATAGAAATTTGACTATATACTAAAAGAAATAATTCAGCTGTAAAGTTGAAAATACTTTGTACCCCCTTTAAAATTACATTACCCATAATTCCTTAAGCCTTTTCCTATTGGTTGTGTGTTAAAACTACATTACCCGAACTCCTTTTCACCATACCCTTAATTCCTTTAGCCTTTTCCTATGGGTTGTGGGTTTTGCGGGCTGTTTTTGATATGGTCATGGTGGTCGTGGTATTGGGGTTTTTTGGAGAGAAGGGACAGTGGTGAAGGGTGAGTTAGGCTTCTTCCCCGGGGCTTTAAATAAAAATCCTTATAAATATCATACTTTGGAGGCATTGAATATTAATTTCAATCTTTACAGTTGGCAACTTAAATGAAGGGACTTTCGAACTCCTTGTAAAAAAATAGTTCCCAGCTGTGCCTCCACAACCCCTCCCCTTGCGGGAGAGCTTTCTGCGGCTTTTGCTGAGCGGTTGCCTCCCAATTTTTTTCCCCAATCTGTGCATTTTCCCACCCAGGCATCTTTCACACGCCTTCCTCACCCACTCCACCCTTGTGCTGGTTCCTCAGACCTCTGCAGCCTCCCGGTGCCTCCCAAGTGCTTTTCCTGCCCCTTGACTGCCTGGCAGAACGGGGTTTTTTAAAACCTACCACTGTTTTCAGCCCCAAGCTGCAGCCAGCACCAGACTTAAGCTGCTTTATTTACTATTGTGGTTTCCTGCTACTACGAATCGGACCATTTTGAGACTCTCCAGCTAACCTGCCTCCTGTGATTGGTAAGCTTCAAAACGCCGTGTGGCCTCTAGCCCCTTTTATCTTGCAAACACCCCTAACCTCTACTGGGGTTTTTGCCTTGGTGTGGGGAGGTCCTAACCTTTTTTCATCCACCCCAGCCTGCTTTCTGGCTTCCCTGCCCAACTGGGGTTTAAAAATAAGCAAGATAATCACTTCAACCCCCAGTTTCTGGCTGTGAAAGCTTTAGAGCAAATCTGCCCTGTTTTGTAGCCATATCCTCCATTTTGGTTTCTGGCAAACATAGTCACTCCTCTTGCTTGCCACTCCTACCCTTCTCTACTGTAGTGTGACCATTTGGCCACTAGAGGTCAATAGAAAAAAAAATTAAAAAAATATTTTTTCCCCTTTTCTATGTTTTCTACCCCCTTCTTCCTGCTGCACAACAACACCAAATAAGTATATAAATAAATAAAGGCATTAAAGTTCTTTATAATTAAAAAAATTTAAATTAATATAAAATTTTTTTACAAATTTAATATAATTACAAACTATATACTATAAACAAATTATGATATTTAATATATATGAATAAATTATGATTAATTTCTTCAAACAAAACCATTAAAAATAATAATAATAATATACAATACCCTTTAGTTTGCCCCTAACCCCAAATTAAATAAACAAATAAATATATACATTAAAACTTATTCTGTTTTCCACTTCCCTTTAATCTGTTTTTTTTTCATTATCATAATATTCAGCAGTATAAATGCCACCCTACAAGAAACCTTTGCAGTTTTTGAACAATTAAGAACTGATAGAGTTCCTGATTACCTCCTTGTTTCTATGTGGCTTGTAGGTTTCTTTTTATTCTTGGTTGTATGGTCACAAATGAGGAGAATGCACGCCAATATGCAAGTTCAAATGAACCAGATAGTATATCACTTACAAGCTAAAATGACAGAAGAGGATTCTTCCCAAAACAGGACTGATTTTTGCATACCTGTTTCATCTAACATAGGAATACCAGGTCCCTCTACTATATCTCAGGTTCAGAAATACTTTTCTCACACTCTAAACCAATTTTCTCATGCTCTGCAACTCCTGGCTAACATGGCCTACCCACAGTCAGTAAATGATTCCTGTGCAAGCCTTTTTCCCTTACGGGAAGTGTCCACAATAGCACCCAATGGGGATGTGGTCACATTGAAATAATATAAGCCTTTCATGAACCAGGACATAAAAGATTTCAAAGGAAATTGCCCATCTTTCACGGAAGAACCTTTAACAGTAATAAAAAAATTTGAGGATATTTTCTATGATTATGAGCCCACGTATAAAGACACAGACAAATTGCTCTGGACTTTCCTAACGGAAAGGAAGAGGACTAAAATTCTCGCCCATGCTAACAAACCCCGAGGACATAATGCAGTACTCTGACCATCTGAGGATCCTAACTGTCAGTATAATGATTGCAAAGACTACTCAGACGTAGGTCTTGCTAGGGGTGCCCTTCTAAGAGCAATGTGAGCATGTGCTGAGAAACCTCAGGCCTGGCCCAAATTTAAAAACATTACACTATCTGATGATGAGACACCCTCCCAATTCATGGAAAGGCTCATTGAAATGGGAAATAGATACATGGAACTTGACCTTTCTGTTGAAAAGGATGTAAGGCAAATAAAGGAACAATTTGTCCATAACTCTCGTAAAGAGATTGTAAATCATTTTAAAACAAATTGCCCTACAAGGCCCGAAATGGACCTTAATGAGTTAAGGAGAATTGCTGTTTATGTCTTTAACAACCATAAAGAGAAACAGGAAGAGAGTAATAGTTTATTGGACATATTTAAAAAGAATATGGACATGTTTAATAAGAGACTAGACTCCTTGACTGACTCTATTGTAAGAGATAGAGCTGAAAAACGACTACAAGAGTCTGCTACTAAACCAATGGCAATTGCCCCTCTCCATGAATGTAAATTTCAGCCCCTTCTGTGCCAATTTTGTGGGAGAAGGGGTCATATAATGATGAACTGTGGGATTTGGAATCAGGCATCTAGAAATAATAACTTCAAAAATTACAATTTTAGAAAAAATTATAATTATAGAAATAATAACAATTATAGAAATAATGATTTTAAAAATTATAGAGATAATGATTATAGAAATTATAGAAATAATAATGATTATGGAAACAATGATTTCAGGGATCATGACTTTAGGACTAGTAATAGATCAGGGTATATGGATGAAGCAATTGATAACATATACCAAATGACTCCAGAGCAGTATATCTTGAGTGGAGCTTGGCCCCAAACCATCCAGGGTGCTACTGCCCCTCAAGGAGGAGCCCATGGGCCCACCCAAAGATTATGAAGGTGAATAGGGGGGATTGAGGCACAGGGATCAAAGGATACAACCTTTTATTTTCTAGACCCTGATGCCTTACTGCCTGTTGTCCCCATCCACTGCCCCCCCATACTGACGAGCCTTATGTAACATTAAAGGTTGGTAATGCCTATTATGACTGTCTTGTGGACACTGGAGCTTCCAGATCTGTATTAAAGAGTACACCAGACACATATTGCAATTCCATAAGAGCAATAAGTGTAGTGGGGGTATCAGGAAAACCCCAAAAGGTACCAAAGCTCTCCCCTAGAACAGTAGCCATAAGGCCCCTAAATGTGGAGCACTCCTTCCTATTGATGCCTGGCTCCCTTATAAACCTGCTGGGGAGAGATCTGTTATGCAAGCTTAGAGCCACAATAAATTGCTCTCCAGATGGCTCTATGTCCCTGGAATTGCCTGAGGAATCCTTAACTTTGCTCCCTGTACTCCTTTCAGATAGTCATGAGATACAGGGGTCTCCCACCTTTGAAATCCCAACAGATATACCTAAGTCTCTCTGGGCCACATCACCTTCTGATGTTGGCATACTTAAATCAGCTGTCCCTGTCCAAATTAAATCAAAATCTAGCCCACCTCCTTCCATTCCTCAGTATCCTCTCTCAAAGGAGGCAATAGAGGGCATTACCCCAATGCTAAATTCACTAATTGAAGAAGGCATCACAATTCCCTGTAAATCTCAATACAATACTCCAATCCTGCCACTTAAAAAGCCAAAATTGGGGCCTGATGGCAAGCATCTCTATCTATTTGTCCAGGACTTGAGGGCAGTGAACAATCATGTTATAAAGAGACACCCTGTAGTCTCCAATATAAATACTAGAATTTCTTCTATTCCTAGCACAGCTACTTACTTTACAGTAATAGACTTGTGCTCAGCCTTCTTTTCCATACCTATACATGAGGACTCCTGATATATCTTTGCTTTCACCTGGAAAGGTTCTTAGAGGACATTGGCACGTTTGCCCCAATGGTATGTCGAAAGCCCGACCCTTTTTGCACAGATTTTGAGCCAAGACATAGACAATATTATATTTAAAAACAGCAAGTTAATTAAATATGTAGATGATTTACTCTTGGCCTCACCAAATGCCAAATCATGTCAAGAAGATAATAAACATCTTCTTTTAGAATTACATAAAAGAGGCCACAAAATCTCAAAAGAAAAGTTTCAGTGGTGTTACCCAAAAGTGCAATATTTAGGATTTATTTTAACTGCTGGGTCCCGTTTAATTTCTCCACAATGTATTGAAAGTATCCAAAACTTAAGTGATCCTACCACTAAAAAACAATTGAGGGCAATACTTGGAGCAACAGGATTTTGTCGGCAGTGGATCCCCTGCTATGGAGAAATCACTAAGTCTCTTGTAGCACTCACAAAAAACACAGTCCCTGAACCACTTAAATTGGAAAAGGAACACAGAACAACTCTTTCAAATTTAAAACATGCTATCCTGTCTGCCCCTGCTCTCAGTATCCCAAATTATGACAAACCATTTACTTTATATGTCCATGAAAGGAAAGGAGTAGCCTCAGGTGTTCTAACTCAACTTTTGGGACCTGATCAATAACTAGTAGCCTATTATTCAGCCCAGCTGGACCCAGTAGCTGCAGGAGCACCCATGCCTTAGAGAAGTATCTCCCACAGCTTTATTAGTGACGAAATCTGCTGATTTGGTACTAGGATGCCCTCTGACCATAATGTGCCCCCACGAGGTAGAGGAATTGTTATTAAGACATAGAACTCAGGCATTTACTGATCAAAGGATTACGAGATATGAGATAACCCATTGAATAATGAACATATCACATTAAAAAGCTGTGGAGCTCTTAATCCTCCGACCTTGCTCCCTGACTTTTCAATTTCTGGAGAACCTTTACATGATTGTACATCTTTGGTGTCCAATATTGATAAACCTCGTAGTGATTTACTGGACACCCCTTTGGATAATCCTGATTTAATATTATTTACAGATGGTTCTTCTTTTAGGAGAGAGGGTGTGTGCTATACAGGAGCTACAGTAGTTACAGAATTGGATACTCTATGGTCAGCTTCTTTACCCTCACACATGAGTGCAGAAGGTTCAGAACTCACAGCTTTAAAACAGGCTTGTATCATTGCCCAGAACAAAAGGGTCACAATTTACACAGACTCCCGTTATGCATTTGGCATATGTCATACTGTCGGCATGTTATGACTTCAAAGGGGATTCTTAACATCAGCTGGAAAGTGTATTGCCAATGCAGACTTTATCATTGAACTTCTTTCTACCATCCAACTCCCTGAAGCCATAGCTGTTGTTCACTGCTCTGCACACACAGGTGGCACTGACACTGTCTCCAGGGGAAATGATCGAGCAGATGCTGCAGCCAAACTAGCAGCCTTAGAAGGACCTGAGTTAATTATGCCAGTAACAATTACTGATAATTTGGATCTATCCCTTTCCTATAATGACAAGGAAGTGGGAAAATAGAAGCAGAGATTTAAAGCAAAATAGATAAATGGAGTATGGGTGTCATCTGAAGGCAAGCCCCTGCTCCCTAGGGCTTTCTATAACCAAATTTGTCATTCCATCCATAAACGGTCATTTTGGCACCCAAGGCATTGTAGACTCTGTTAAAAGAGTATGGATAGCACTTGGAATAACTACAATTGCCTCCAAAATATGTACAGCTTGTCCCACCTGCCAGACCTTTTAGTCAGCACACTTTTCGAGAAGAAGCTTTTGGTGAACGTCCTCTAGTTTACACACCATTTGAACATTTGCAAATTGATTTTGACTCTATGCCAAAAGCTGGACACTATAAATTTTTTCTGGTCATAGTCGATCAACTGACCAGGTGGCCTGAAGCTTTTCCTTTGGCTCAGGCCACAGTGGCTTTTGTTGCCAAAATCCTTTTGAAAGAAATTATTCCTTGTTTGGACCTGCCAGCACGTATTGATTCTGATAGAGGAACTCACTTTACTGACTCAGTCTTATCACAAATTTATTCATGTTTGGGGATAACTCCTAAGTTTCATACACCATATCATCCCCAGAGCTCTGGCCAAGTTGAAAGGATGAATAAGGAACTTAAAACTATGATTGGCAAATTATGCATGGAGACTCATTTGAAATGGCCTGAAATTCCACCTCTGCCTTATTTTATCTCAGAAGTAGACCCAGAGGTGATTTACACGTCTCACCATTTGAGATGCTATTTGGATATCCACCTATTCATGCACAACCATTCAACCCTACCTATACTTCGTTGTTAGGAGGGGATACAACCATTGCCACTTATATCAGACAATTGCAAACAAAATTGTGAGAACTCCATGACTCTGGAGCTACTGTTCAAGGAGGCCCCTTAGACTTCTTGCTTCATGATTTGAACCCAGGTGATAGTGTGTACATAAAGAATTTCAAACCTACTGGGTCAACTGAACCTGCTTATGATGGACCATTCCAGGTCCTATTAACTACACCAACAGTCATTAAAATTGGGGAGAGGGACTCATGGATTCATTGCAGTCATGTGAAATGAGTACCCCCTATTGATAACGAATAATTCTCTGTACTAGGTGCTATTACCTGCACCTAATATATTTGACTATTGATTGTATTTGCCTATTGTGATGAGACTGCTCTATTGCTGGATTTTGTACTATTTTGTTGCACTTTATTTGATTGATCCTTGTACTTGAACGATGCATATACTACCTCACAACATAATATCTGTATTAGTGACCTAACTGGCCTGATGTGCCTTTCAAAACATTTTATGCTCTTTGTCATTCCTTTTCTACTTTCTTGGATGTATTATTGCTTTATATGCCTCATTTGCACCCACATCACTTTGTCTACCTCATTTGCACTCCACTCACACTGTGAATCATGGCAAGTTAAGTAGGGAATGAATCTTATCTCTTGAAAATTAACTTGTATTCTTTACCTCAGTGATTGTGTAAAAACTACACATTTTTGTTGTTGTTGTTACTTTTTCTTCCTACATGTGCAATACAGTATTTGATTTTTTTTCTTTCCCTTTTCTCTCATTTTTTACATTTGGAGCACGTCACCAGCATTAAGTAAACTCTTGACTGTTTTGGTTTTTGCAATAAGAATAAGCTAAGATGACCATTCGCCTAGCATATGAATTTATACCCAAAATGTTTTGGACTATAGAAACCTGCCACTAGTTATTTAACTATTATGAGACTTTTGCTCCATGACTATTTCTAAACCAAGGAAAATCAGACCACAAAAGAGCACAGAGTTTTTGACCTACAAAGTGCAAATGAGCACATAAAAGAAAGAGACTGAACTAATCCTACAGGGATTGATGACATTCTACATAAAGACTTGATCCTGTGTGAGACTTGAGGTTGCGACGCTTTGCATATGTTAAGACTTAGGACTTCCTTATACTGGACTTGATATCAAGTACTCAACATTGATTGTTCTGGCTCCATTATCTCTGAAGTGAAGAAAAGTATTGCACCGGAAAATGCTATTTCCCATTTGTCTCAAGATCTAGTCTCCTTTTTCCATTTCTTTTATGATGTGACAACTTACTGTAGTCCAGGCTGCTAAATTGGGTTAGTGAATGATTGTCGTTGCAAAGATTATGGGACATGGATTGCTACAGGAACCTGCTTTGATTTGTCAATTTTTTTTCCTTTTTCTTGTTCCTAGAATTTTTTCCTTTCACATTTTCCTCAAAGGTTATTTTTTTCTCTCCTTTCTTTTTCCTTTTTTTCCTTTTTATTTTTTCTTTGGACTTTTTGATGTTTTGAGAATTGATTCATATACCTTATGCCTTGACCATGTATTCCTGTGTGATTCACATGTGTATGCCTGTATTTTCCTCAAGGGGAGGGGATGTAAAGTTGTTCTCCTCTGCGTGACTACGTTACTTCTGTAAATTTGGACTTGAATTTGACCCTAATTTAGAACAGAAGACTACCTCCCAGAATCCAGAAGACACCATGAAGATGCATGCAGAGAACATAATAGCCAAATACAAGAGCTTCCAAGTAAAAGAAAAAATTTACAAGAAGCCAGAAAGAGACAATTCAGATATCAAGGAGCTTCAATCAGGATCACATAGGATCTGGCAACCTCCACACTGCAAGACCTCAAGTCTTGGAATATGATATTCAGAAAAGTAAGAGAACTGAGTCTACATCCAAGGATCACCTATCCATCAAAACTGACTATATACTTCTAGGTGAAAGTATGGACATTCAGCAAGATAGAAGATTTCCAAGTATTTGCACAGAAAAGACCAGGACTAAATGGAAAGTTTGATATCCAACTACAAAAATCAAGAGAAACATGAAAAGGTAAATAAGAAACAGAGGGGAAAGAAAGAAAACTCATGATTTTTAAATTTGCCTTTTTAAGGGCCTCAGTAAGATCTAATTATCTGTATTCCTATGTGGAGAAATGCTATGTATAATTCTCTGTAGTGAACTCTATTCACTATTTTAGTATTCACTATTATAGTAGTCAAAAGAATAATTCATAGGGAGACGGTGGAATACTAAATGGTCTAAGATGATATGGGGGGTAGAAAAGAGGGGGGTGAATAGCAGGGGACACCAAGAGAAACTTGAGAGAATGAGAAAAATAGGATATCTTATTACACAGAAAGAGGGCATGGGAAGGGGAGGGGACAAATACTATTATAAGAAGGAGAGGAAGACATCATTAAGAGGTAATATTTAAACCTTACTCTCAGTGTAATCAACCTGGAGAGGGAAGAGTAGCTATATAATCCATTGGGATATAAAACTCTATCTAACCCTACTGAGAAAGTCAGAAGGGATAAACCAAGGGGAGCAGGGGAGTGGGGAGGTCAAAAAAGGGAGGGGAGAAGAAGAGGGAGGGAATTTATTAGGCCTTTAAAAATAAATAGAGGGGAATAATAAGGGAGAGTGTAGAAAGGGAAGTTAATCAAGGGAGGGGATAAGGGATACCAGGTTAAAGCAAATCACTGGTTTAAAAGGAAATAGTTTAAGAAGAAGGGGTAGGAATAGAGGAGGATACGAAAATGTCAGCAAATGCACATCTGATAATTATAACTCTGTATGTGAATGGGATGAACTCGCTGGAGTACTAAATGGTCTAAGATGATAAAGGGGTGGATGGGAAAAAGGGGGGTAAATAGTAGAGAACACCAAGGGAAACTTGAATGAATAAGAAAAATAGGATATTCTCTTATAGGATCTTAGTATAGGGTCAGATTATCTTCAAGACACAGCTAGCATCTTGGAAAGGATTCCCTGCAGGAATCCTGAGGAGATTGAAGTCTGTTGGAATCCAACTGCCAAGGAACTCCAGAAGGTGTGTTTGCCATGGGTGGAAGCTAGTGGATTCAACTCTCTGGAGAACTGAAAAACCGAGTGGCAGTTGAAAGATGAAGCAGGTTTGAGTGTCAGGAATAAGGTTATGGAGAAGACAGAAAGAAAGGAGAAAGAGAGACTTTGCTTTCCTCTGTGTGACTGCAGAGAGAGGCAGGCCATTTTTGAGGCCCATCTTAGGCCCAGAAACCTAACCTTAGCCTGAGCAGCTGGCATTTGGCAGAGTGAGAGAACTACGAAACTGATTCAAAGCTGGCAGAGATATACAGAGACAGTAAAAACTTAATTTTAAGTAAGAAGTTGATTAATTGGCAAAGTGTATTTAGAATAGACCCTGGAAATTAGTATAGATTAAGCAATCTTAAGGAGCCTTGGGGAAACTTGAGCAAAATATTACTTTTAAAGAAGCAATGGGAGTGGGAAAAGTTTAGATCCTCTTTAGATTAGGGAATTAATTCTAATACTCAAACCTTTATTTACCTTTCATTTCTTACCTTAAACATTTTCAAGAATTATTAAATAGATTTTGTTAAGACTGGCTCCAAGTAGTTTTACTTAGCCATAATTTGACTAGGCCCGATGGTTATACAGAAACTCAGTTCTCAATAGCTGGCAGCCAACTGCCCTTTACATATACATATACAGAGACAACAAAGACACTATATCTCAATTTCCAACTAACATAACTGAGCAAAAAGAAGAAAGAAACGTTCTTCCTAACAATGTTCAACACTTGTAAAGATCCAAAATACAAAACTCCAAGAGAGTTTTCCATAAAGATGGTAAAGTTCTCTTGCTACTTGTACTTGTGCATGACCTTGTGTTCATTGACTCAAGCTTCATGAAATTACATATTCTCCTGTATGAGATCCAGAGTCACAATAAAATTTGAACTAAAAGCTTCATAAAAATGAATGAAACAGTTAAAAGACCATTTATTAAGCACTTATGATGCAAAAAACACTATGCAATTTACAGGAAATACAAATAGTATATGAAGATTCCACAATGAAATAAATAAAATCTTTGTTGGGGAGACAGCACATGGTAGAGGAAGTGTATAATGTCAGTTATTCAGAATATGACATACAGATAAATGAAGAATGTAAAGAGCTCATTGATATATCTATGTGTTTACAAATTTACACACATATATATATATAATGTAATTGTACAAATATGTAAAATATCTATAGATGGGTCTTTTAAAATTTCTCCCTTTCTTTAAATTTAAATGTCACATATTCTAGTAAGCCTTTCTAAAAGGGAAAATTATGATGTTTGAACTGAATATTCAAAGGGGTGTTCACCAGGAAATGAAAATATAGCAATTCCAAATTACTTTTTTTAGCAATTTATTTATAAAATACAGGGAAAGAGTGAAAGTAGAGAAATGAGAAGAGGGCAGAGTAAGAGATCTAGCTTAATGAGCAATGCTGGCTTTAATCAGGCAGGGCTCCAGAGGCCCCAGCCTGAGAGCCTAAAGGTCCATTAACAAGGATTTTAGCCAAAAAGCCTCCTCCCAATCAAGGGGTGCCTCTGGAGGCTACTACCTCCAGGGAAGCTAAGGAAGGGAGTCAGCCTTTTTTCACTAACCACGTGGTAGTTCAAAGGAAGACATTTAAGAATAGTCTCAAGAAGTCCAAGGTCTCAGGTCCAGTAAGCAGATTTTTCATCAGTCTCCAACTCAATCTCCAAACTGAAGAACAAAGAAGACCCCATAAGAAGCTCTAACTCCTTTTTAAAGGCACTTCTTTTGCATCACTTCCTTGCATTCCTCCCATTTTACATGTGCCTATCACAACAAAGGCTTTGCTTAGGACTGCCCAGTGGGCAGTAAGTTGATTCTGATTCGTCATCCACTCTTGCACAGTTGAGTCATAGACCTCCCCCACTCAAGAGGGGTATTTAAACTTTTGGTGATTAAATCTAAAAATTGGCAGGGTGGAATTAAGTAAATCTTCACACCATTCTTGATTTTCCTTGTCATACCCCAGCCTCTAGAAATAGTTGATGTTAGCCTTTTCATATGTCTGTTCGTACTTTGAGATAAGCACAAAGAGGAGGTAAATTATTCCTATCATATTTCCATGTCTTTGCTCTTCATAGACTGTAAGATTCTTGAAAGCAAGGTTTTTCTTTAATCTTTGTCATATCAAAAGACAAGCATTATGGTGACAGAGTGTTTACTTAATAAGTATCTGTTCATTTTAAATGATGTTTTTGTTTTTTTCCCCACATTTTTAGCAACTCTGTCCATAGATCAAAAGCTTTCCCCCACTTTTATGTATAAACAAGAAAGTTTTTGCCATTATTCAGACATTTCAGTTGTATTCTACTAGTGGTTGACCATTTCTTTCTTTATATAAGAAGGTTGGGAATGACAAAATTCAAACTATTTCCTGGCCAAAAGAAGAATATTGGATCTATTTCAAAAGAGAATTGAATTAGGTAAATGGATATTTTAGTTTGAAATGACTCATGAAGAAACTGTCTTCCATATTGAAAAGGCTGTCACGTGGAAGAGAAATTATATATTTTTTGTTAGAACATAGTGGGTAGAACAAAAAATAAAAAGTAGCTTTCCTGAACCACAAAATTTAGACTCTTTATCAAGAAAACTAAGAAATTCCTAACAATTAAAATTGACCAAATATGAAATATTGCTATTCAGGGGGCAGCTGGGTAGCTTAGTGGATTGAGATTCAGGCCTAGAGATGGGAGGTCCTAGGTTCAAATCTGGCCTCAGGCACTTCCCAGCTGTGTGACCCTGGGCAAGTCACTTGACTCCCATTGCCCACTCTTACCACTCTTCCACCAAGGAGCCAATACAGAGAAGTCAAGGGTTTAAAAAAAAAGAGAAATATTGCTATTCAGTCTTATCTGACACACTGACCACTTTTGAAGTTTTCTTGGCAAATATATTGGAATGGTTTACCATTTCATTCTCCAACTCATTTGACAGATGATAAAAATGACGCAAAAAGGATTGAGTAACTTGCCTAAGGTCACACAGTTTTTAAGTGTCTGAGGCAAGATCTGAATTCAAGATGAGACTTTCTGACTCTAAACCCAGGACTCTTTCCACTTTGTTACACAGCTCCTGGATGTTTCCAGAAATACAGCATAGATTTTCTTAAGAGTAATTGGTTACCACCTCATAAGAGTCATTGGTTACCACCTTCAAAAAGAGACTGGATGCTATTTGTCCTGTATTAGGTTCATGGGGATCTTTTCACATGTAGACTGAATCAAATGACCAAGGAGGTTCTTTGCAACTCTCAATTAAAAAAATCTTAGAACTGATACTGTGCATTGGTTCCAAGAGAGAAGAGTAGTAAGGACTAGACAATGGGAGTTAAGTGACTTGGCCAGGGTCACAGAACTAGGGAGTGTCTGAATCCAGATTTGAATTCAGGACTTCTAATCTCTAGGCCTGATTCTCAATCCACTAAGCTACCCAGCTGCCCCCTGAATAGCAATATTTCATATTTGGTCAATTTTATTATTGGGCCAACTAGCTGTCCCACCACCATTACCAACTCTCAATTTTTATGATGCTCTGATTCCACAAATCTTGGAAAGTGTCTTTAACCCCTAGAAAAGGAAAGACAAAGACAAAGACAAAGAAATTTCTTAGGTTTGGTCTCAGCTTTTTCTCACAATAAATTGACTTCTTACTACCATCTCTGTCCCTTCCCTAGGGAAGTTAGGAGAAAGTCTAGGGCATTTTCTCAGATAATGGATACACCTATTTTGTGATTCCTGTAGAATCCATTAGGTATGTGAGGCCTGAGAGTCTTATAGGAACATTGGTATAGGAAACACCTGACGAGGAATCACTCTCCGCTGTTGTGAACAGGTAACTACTCCAAAACTCATAATCTGAAAGACTGGCTTGAGGCAGTAGATGTTTAGTAGGTATCCCATAATTGAGATTTGAATCCTTATCTGGGACTCCAGTCTGTCTCTCTCATAGGACTAGACTAAAAAAGTAGTTAATACTTATTAAATATGTAAGGGTTGTATATCCAAATAAATAGAATGAAAAATTCCTTAACACAGCCAAAAAGTGTTTTTGTCTCAAGACTTTAGCCCAGTGACTGCCACAGCAGAAATATTTATTAACCAAATGGTATGAAAAACTCTTTCATGATGATTGTCTAGAGAAGGGTATGGATGAGAATTAGGTGACAGGCTAATGCATACCTTAGTCTAGGTCATGTTAGTGAAGTTAGTTTCATATATATATATAATGTATATATATTATATATATGTATGTATGTATGTATGTATTTGGAAATTTGGAAATTATTTGGGAAGGGAACCTCAAAGAGGGCAATAAGATGTAAGGGACTAAAGGGGAGAGATTAGGGAAAGTCTATTATAGAAGATAAGATTTGAGCTGAATCCTGAAAGAAGTCAAAGGAGCCAAAAAGTAGAGGTAAGGTTGGAGAATATTCCAGTCACAAGAGACTGGATAGAAGGCACAGAGTTAGGAGGACTGATGGGATCAGTAAGAAGATTAGTGAGTGGCCCTAAATATGAGTAGCTGAGGATGTGAATAGTAGTAAAGTATAAAAGAATTTTAAAGATAGTAAGAGATCAAGATGGTTTCAAACATAGAGTGTGGAATGTAAAGGGAAAAAGGATAGAGATAGGATAAGATTTAAGAGAAGTATAAATGGAAGGCTGTCTTTAAGATGTATACTAGGAACTCAAGGAAAAGGATTTCAGCAGGCAGAAAGCAGAGGAGGAACAGTTAGGAAGTGACAACTGCTAGAGTGACTTGACTTCTTGTGGGAGTTTAAGGGCTTTCTGTCCAGGAATGGTGAAGGAAAGGCAAACTTATTGGAGCTCATCTACCTTACCTGACTGTGGGGAAGGAGTATGCCCCTAATTCATCTTTGGAGGAACTCTATTTAACTGGGAAAGATCTAGAAAATGATCTGACCATACCTGGTGTGTTTTTCAGAAGGTTTTATCTAAAAAGTCAGATTGGCTTTGAGGTTTTACCTCAGGGATCAGAGCCCCTGGGGTGAACTTAGCCATTGGAGTTCATTCATAATGGTTTTTGGAGACAGCTTTTGGGGAATAAATCAAACTAATTACTGAGGGTCATAGATAGTTAGCTTAGTCAGTTTGGGGAATACCTAGATACATTTAATGGGGAGTTAAGTTAGCTGGAAGAAACAGAAGGCTCTCTCTTACAAGGGACATAGAGAATTGTGGGAAATTAGCTAGATCTTTTAGAGTTAGGGACCCTCTTAGAATAAAAGATACAATTTTTCTAACAATTGCCTCCAAAGCATTTGTGCAACTGGCCCAGTGAGAGAAAGTGATTCAATTTCATTCTCACTAACTAGAGGTTAGAATACCTGGCTGGGTATTCAGGGTGATCCCTGAGTGGATCTACCACTATCCACATCTGTGAGTCTCCCCTCCATATTTATTCTTTTTTTAGTTGGTGAGCTGGTACAGGACAAAAACTTAGAGAGTTAAAGTTTTTTTTTTAAACTCAAAAGCCATTTAAAAAACTTTGATCACAGCATGGGGTCTTCCGGGGGTTAGAGACCTGAGAGTGGGCAGACAATAATTGATGAAGCATATTGTAACTGATGAGACAGACTCAGCAATGGTCTACGTTTACAATTGCGGTACCACTCTCTCACCTTCTAGGGGTCTCCATAATGAATCTACCAGTCATCTGTCAATTAAACAGCTATTTGAAAGCAGTTTTTCAACAAACTACTTTGCACTTATAAAGATGGAAGGTAAGAATTCCTATTATGTCCCTGGAGAAATTCATTTCACCCAGGAAGTTTATTTCTCCAGTGTGCCTAAACATAGTCTAATGGAGACTATTTGGTATTACACCACAATGATACCTTTTTTTTGTATGGTAATCATGCCAGATTACATACATAATCTTTTGGGATTCCAAACTCTTTTACCAATTACAGATATGAACATACATAGAGCACTGTCTTATTTGCCTGTACCATTTCAAGAAAATTGAAGTAACAATTTTTAAAAGACTTAATGTTATTGGCTGGCTAATCTTAGGGAACAGTGAAATAAAAGAACTAGTTCTAAACCTCTAAGCAAAGCTTGAGCAAGTGGAAGCTCAATACTTAGAACTTACTAAAGCTAATGGGGCAATGTTTGGGATGGTACCACAAGAAGTAACTATAACACTGAATGTTAAAAAAACAAGAAGTACTTACTAAGCTACAATTAGAGGAAAAAGACTTTAGGAAACTCTTCTGCAACTATGTTTCCTTTGTGAGATGGGCCTTATATGTCACTGGACATGGGAATTTTGCATATGAAATCCCATAAGCATTTCATGCAAGCAGATTTGGATGTAATTAAAAAGAGAACTCCAAAATGTGATGATGAAGCAGTGGGTATAATAAGGAAATTTAAGAGAGCAATTAGGATTTTTGATCCAGATTTTCAAGATTTTGAAATTCTTATGTACAAATTATTAACTATGAGAGAAAAACAACGATTTATTGAACAAACACATAATAATGAAGATCTCATTCCATGGCATGGAATCTATTTTAGAAGTTATGAAAGCAAATTCCAAGCTCCCTGGCACATGGTCAAAATTTTAAAAAATTAAGGCAGGAGGCAGGGGAAAGAGCAACAACATTTCTGGACAGACTTGTAGATTGTGGAGAGAAATGGTTATAAATGTATATTTTATTCTATGATAATATAGGACATACTCAAAGACAATTTGTAAAGAATTCTTATCCTTCTGTAAGACTGTTTTAAAAATAATTGTCCTAACTGGTATACTATAGGTTTGGAGGAACTTAAAAGAACTGTTAACTACATTTACCAAACAGATAAGACAAACAGGAAGAGGACAGAAATGACATGACTGATAACTTAAGAAAGCAATTAAGAGAAGGAAACCAAAAGCTTAAAGAAAATGAAATGAAAGACATCAAAGCAGTAACAGCTTTAAGATCTTACAGATCTGCCAAAACATGCTACAATTCAAGAATAAATAGGCAAAACCTCCCTAGATGTTATTTCTGTTACCTTGTTGAATACATTATAAGAGAATGTCATTTTAGAGTACAGTTCTATGACTAAGAATTTAGGGGAAACTGAGGCAATAACTTTAACAAAAGTGGTTATAGGCAGAATTCATATAACTATAATAACAGGTTTAACAATGTATACCAAAGGCAAGATAGTAATTGCTGTAATGATGGTTGTTGCCATGTATTCCAACAAACTCCTGACTTGCAGACAGTGCAAGAATATGAGAAAAGTGGAACTCATCCTAAATACTCTCAAGTAGCATGAGGCAATTACCAGAAAGGAGATATACAAAAGGATGCATGTGCATTATGAAGGTGTGCTCAGGATAACATAGTTTTGGAAGATAAAAATAAAAATGGTAAGAAATAATACACAGAGACTATAAAAACAAATGAGAGCAAAGGAATAGAAAATGAAGGAAAGTGTGGTGAAAAATGTAAATCCTGGCAAAATAGTAGAAGAATTAAACCTTGTCAAAATAATGATGCAGAAGTAAATGGGGAGGGGAATGTGATGGTCAGGAATTAGTGATGCAATTCCCAGATCCATCTATTTTAGCACCTTTTCTAACTACATATCCACCACTAAATAGTATGGAATCACATGTTAGGTTAATCATTGGGGGACAAATCTATGATTTTTAGTTGACATGAGTGCAAGTAAAAGTGTTTTGCAAACATTTCCTAAAGAATGTAAAGCTGTAGGAAGTTTGAAGTAGTGGGAGTAACTTGGAAACCACGAAGGGTAAAGAAATTATAACCCAAAAAAGTATCATTGGGTCCCTTACCTGTAGAACATTCATTTCTTTTAATACCCAACTCACTGATGGATTGAATTGGCAGGGATCTGTTATGTAAATTAAGGGTCATAATACAATGTACACCATATGAAGTTATTTCTTTACAACTTCCTGAAGAATCCCTGAAATTTTTCCAATGTTATTTTTAGAGACAGTTGAGACAGAAGGAAAAATGGCTACAGTTTATCCAATCTCAGATGACATTCCAAATGGTCTATGGGATACAACTTTGACAGATGTAGGCTTACTTAAATCGACAACATCATTTAAAATAAGGATTAGAAGAGGTCCTTCACCTTGTATTCCTCAATATCCTTTAAGTAAGAGGCAAGAGAATGCATAAGACCAATTACAGAATCATTGTTGGAGCAAGTCATTATAGTACCATGTATTTAAGAATTTAATATACCTATAATTCCAATTAAGAAAAATGGGAAACCATATTACAGATTTGTACAAGACTTAAAGGCTATAAATGATTATGATATAAAATCTCACCCAATAGAACCATCACCAGCTACAATCATCTCCGCCATACCCAGTTAAGCACAATATTTTACAGTGTTAGACTTACATTCACCTTTTTTTTTCTATTCCCATACATAAAGACTCCCAAAAGATATATACTTTCACCTGGCAGGTAAGAAGTTTCTATTTGAGTCATTTGCCACAAGGGTATTGTGAAAGTCCTTCTCTCTTTTTGCAAATCTTAAATAACGATCTAGAAACTATTCATTTTAAAGACAGCAAATTAGTGCACTTTGTGGATGACATCCTTTTAACCTGTCCAAATTCAAACATTTCTCTTAGAGATAGCAAATTTCTTTTATGTGAATTATATAAGCAAGGCCATAAGATCTCAAAAACCAAACTGCAATGGTGAATACAGAGAGTAGAATACCTAGGATTTGTTCTATCTGGGGATTCTAGAAGTATTTCCCAAAAATTTATAGCAGATATTAAAAAAAACTTAGTGCCTCAAGAACCAAAAGACAATTAACAGGCATACTTGGGACAACAGGTTTCTGTAGACAATGAATCCCTGGGTATAGTGAATAACAAAATCTCTGATTTGACCAGAAATACAAAACCAGAACCACTCAAACTTAAATCAGAACATTTACAAGCCATAACCCAACTGAAAGAAGCAATTCTTTCAGCACCAGCCCTTGGGATACCAGATTATGAAAAGCCTTTTATATTATTTGTGCATGAGTGTAAAGGCTTAGCTTCAGGAGTATTAGCACAGACCCTAGAACCAAATCACCATCCACTAGCATATTACAATGCAAATTTAGACCCTATTGCAGCTGGCATGGTTCCATGCTTGTGTGACATTGCAGTCGCAGCACTGTTGGTACAGAAATCTGCAGATCTCATTCTTGGGTGTCCTTTAACAATATTTTGCCATCACAAAATAGAAGCTCTTATGCTTAAATATCTCACTCAAGATTTCTCAGATCAATGTTTGGCTAAATATGATATAATTCTTCTTGGGAATGAAAATATACAAATTAAAAGGTGTAGTGTGTTGAACCCAACAAAACTCCTTCCTGATTTAGAAAATAATGGGGAACCATTGCATACATGCACAACAGTGGTAGAATTAGCAGAACAACCAAGAAAAGATTTAAAAGATAGACCAATTAACAATCCTGATTTAGTGCTTGTAACCAGTGGTTCTTCATATATGCAAAATGGGATGTGTTATATGGGTGCAGTGATAGTAACAGAATTTGAGACCTTATGGAGTGCTTCCCTGCCCAAAAATATGAGTACTCAAGGTGCAGAGTTAGTGGCTCTGACACATACTTGTAACTTAACAAATCAAGAGAGCTAATGTTTACACAGGATCTTGTTAAATGTTCTCGATATGCCATGCAACTGGATCAATTTGGAAACAGAGAGGATTTATTACATCTGAGGGGAAAACAGGTAGCTTATGCTGGCATTATAACAGAGTTACTGACAGTTATCCTAAAACTGAAAGAATTGGCTGTAATACATTACAAATGTCATTCTGTTAATGAGCTCCATTATCTCAGGGTAACAATTGAGCTGATTTCATAGGTAGATATGCAGCATGAAATGTACCAACTTGTGTAATGTGATAATTATATTGTCTACTCTACCCATCTTTAGATTTAATCACCAAAGGGTGAGAACACCTCTAATTTTTGGAGGTCCATAACCCACGTGTGCTAGAGTGGGTGATGAATCAGAATCAACTAATTGCCCCCTAGGCAGTACTCTGAGAATTATCTATTGAAATTGGACTTACAAATTAGGAGGTGGATGCAGGAAGTGACAAAAGATGCTATCTTTTAAATATGATGGTAACTTCCTGTGGAGGCAGTTGGCATTCTGAACTTGGTGCAGAAGGATCTCTGGAGGGACCTCTGACTGCTTCCCTTTGAATTGTCACGTGGGTAAGTTAGGCAGACTCTCTTTCTCTTCCCTTGATGTTTCTGGAGGCTCTACCCTCAAAGAGGCCTCTCTTGCCTCTCTAATTGTAAAAGGCCTTGTGGCTACAGGCCCTGTTTAATCAACCTCTGTGCCCCTCTGTTGAGGCCTCTAAATTCTTACCTGGTCCAGGCCAGAGTTTCTCTCTCTCAATTTCCCTACCTTCAACCTTCCTAATTGTAAATAAACTACCATAAAAGTAAATTTTGACTTGAGATTATTCTTAATTGAGGATTGATAATAATTTAGTCTTCTGGTGACCATCTTTTAATATATTGAACCCATAAAACCCCTTTTCCACCCTTATAGTAATGAATTTGTCAATGATAGAAAAAGCAGTTCTTAAAAAAACACATTTGGACACTGAAATTCGGATATGGAAACAAAAATATGGAGCTAGAGAAGAAAATGGAATTTGGGTAGCATCCACAGGAAAGTCTATTTTGCCAAAATATTTTTACAACTATCTATGCCAGGCTATCCATAATAAGGGTCATTTTGGGCCACAAGCTCTCATCAATACAATTAAAAGAGTATGGATTGCACCTGGGGTAAACACAAATGCTAATAAAGTATATTCTAGCTGTTCTATTTGTCAAAGATTCAATTACGGTGTATTTAAGAAAAAAAATGTTTAGGAGGAAGACCTTTAACACACCAGTACTTTTGAAAATTTTCAAATAGATTATTTAAGTATGCCCAAAACTGGAAAATTCAACTTTTGTTTAATTTTGGTGGATAAATTAACTAGATGGCCTGAAGTATTTCCAACTGCTAAAAATACATCATCTTTTGTGGTTAAGATTTTATTAGGAAAGATTATATTAAGCTTTGGTTTGCCTGTTAAAATTGACTTGCACAAAGATTCTCATCATTTCACTGATAAATTTTAAAACAAGTTTATGAAACTTTAGGAATCTCTACAAAGTATCATGTACCTTATCATCCACAAAATTCAGGCCAAGCGGAGAGAATGAATAGGGAACTCAAAACAATGTTTGGAAAACTTTGTACCAAGACACATAAAAAATCTCCAGACATACTACCTTTACCTCTATTTTTTATCCATACAAGACCCTGTGCAGACATACATATATCTCCTTATGAAATGTTGTATAGCCACACACCACTATAAGCAAAACCTTGCAAAACTGCCTATGCTTCCATGTTAGAAGGAGACATACAAATTTCATCTTATATTTCTGCCTTGCAAACTAGATTAAGAGAACCAGAAGATATGGGAATTTTAGTTGAATGTGGTCCTCTTGATTATTCATTACAAAACATAAAGCCAGGTGACTTAGTATAAGTAAAAAAATTTGGCAAAACATAAGCCACACAGCAATCTTGGCTGCATCCTTACACAGTAATTCTAGTTTCACCTTCCACAATAAAAATCTTAGAAAAAGATAGTTGATTCCATTGTTCCCGTATTAAATTAGTTTTTAGGGATGAAGGAGGAAAAGTTCCAGAAGAAGAAGAAGAAGAAAGAATTCCAGAAGAAGACATAGAAATAGCTGAGAGATTATCATCAGTCAACAGATCTGCAGGCAAAAAGACCAGAGAAGAGGAAATAGAATCAGATGACTGACGATAGACAGCAATGCAGCAGAATTGCTGTTAACAGTAACAGACTTTATAAAAGAATCCAATACAGAAAGAAGAAAGAAAGTAAGATAATGCAGTATCGAACACTGCACATTTTCCACTATAATTACAAATAACACCACACATAGTACTACAAAGAAGTATGAAGACAAAAGAGACATATCAGTCAATAAAAGAGGAGAATCTGAAGATTTAGTATTTCTTTGCATCCAACACATATTTAGGATACACTAGTCATAAATTGTTAATAAAATGATACATATTCAACATACAGTTAGGAAAAATAATACTGACTATAATCAGAATTCACTTTAATTTTATTAGATCTTACCTAAATAGAAAGTTTTGGTTTTATAATATTCCATTCAAGTAACATCTGAAAACATAAAGGTCTTTATACAAATTTTAGTATTATCAGAAGGAGGACATTTATCTTCCTGACAAGTATATATACATATTTGTAATATACTTTGTAAATAGATCTGTAATATACTTTGTATATAAATTTTGTACCATAGGTTATAAATAACATATTAAATAGAAAAAATTTGTAAAAATGTAAGTAGTAGTATATTATATTGTGAATAGTTACAAAATTGCAAGAGTTAAATTTTTTATTAGATCTGTAATTATTTGTAGAATTGTATAGGAAATCATTTGTATATATATATGTAAATATGTAAAGTCTTATGTAAATTAGCTATGTGAATAATTATAATGTTATAAAAACTTGGATTTAGACGATAGGAAACTCAGTTTTCAGATATCTGTAATCAGTTTTATTTTTGTACTAAAAAAGGTTTAGCATAGAGAAAAATGTTTTGCTTTGAATTGTTCAACTAAGCTTTTTAAATGCACATTGCATAAATCTGTTAAATTTGTTATAAATTTGTTATAAATTTCTCTTTTTAATTATACTAGATTAGTATAAAATATTTATACAAGTATGGATTTCTGTATTAGTTTTAGAATGACAGTGTATTCTTTGTAACAACTATTTTTCTAAAAGTTTTTCATTTTACATCTTGCAAGTTTGGAATTTTATTATTGTATTCTTTAGCATTTGATATTTTAAATTATCTACTATTTTTGTTTTTTTGCAAATGTTTGAATGTTGTTTTTGCTTTCTATAAAACAGTTTATCATAATTCTCTATTTCTTTTTTCCCTATTGTATATCCCTAGAGTAAGTTAGTAAATAGGTGAGGAAACATAGATAAATTTAGAGTAGGACTGTGTTTGTTATTTTCAGTAAGTATAAAAAAGATAAGTTTACATTAAGTAATTATATATTTACTAGTGATCATATGAGAAATTTGTCTTCAACAAATTTACTCAAATGATAAGAGGGAGGAAATGTAATGGGAAAAGGATAGAGATAGGATACGATTTAGGAGAAGTGGAAGGCTATCTTTAAGACATATACTAGGAACTCATGGGAAAGGATTTTAGCAGGTAGAAAGCAGAGGAAGAACAGTTTGGAAGTGACAACTGCTAGAGTGACAGCTCTTGGGGAATAAATCAAACCAACTAGTGAGGGTCATAGAGAGTTAGCTTAGTCAGTTTTGGGGATATCTAGATAGAAACAGGGAGTTAAGTTAGCCAGAAGAAACAAAAGGCTCCCTCTTGAAAGGGACATAGAGAATTGTGGGAAAATATCTATACCCCTTAGAGTTAGGGACCCCTTGTTCTGATCCTCACTTTGTATTCCCTCTTAAAATAAAAGAGATAATGGTTTTAATAACAATTATCTCTAAAGCATTTGTGCAACTGGCCCAGTGATTCAGTTTCACTCTTACTAAACAGAGGTTAGAATACCCATCTGGGTATTCAGGGTGATCCCTTAGTGGATCTACCACTATCCATATATGTTGGTCTCCCCTCCATATATATTCTTTTTTTAGGAGGAACTGAACACATTTTAAAGCCACTGAGAAAAATCAGCTACAAAAGACATGCTTGTGAATTTGCCTGGGATTTCATGGCAATGCTGGATCTCAAAATAACAGCTCAAAAGAATTGTCTAGCTGCAACCCAAATAAAGACCTCTCCTGAAAGCTGCCTTCATAATGAGTTGTTTATTATTTTGAAGACCTAAGAAGATTTTGTAATGTCATGACCAAATTACTCAGACTTTCATTTCCCCTGCTTCCTGTAAACTTCAAAGTTATTATCAATATTCTTCAATTGCTTGGGTTTGTAGAAGTGCCTTAGAAATGTTTTGTGCAAGGTCATTTCATAAACAATATTCTGTAGCAACGTTATGCCTCTTAAATGAGGTAAATTTTATTACTCTTCATCCTATAAAAATCTTTCTCTTCGTCATAATAAAAAGAAGACTTAGCTACATAGAGCTGTGTGTTTTGCCCACTCAGCTTTATCTCTCCCAGTCATGTAGCTGTTTGCTCTTTCTATCCATCTCTTTCTTTCACTGTCTTATGCTTGCAAGGAGCTGGCTCCTTATAAAGCTGACTCTCTGTCCACAACTGTAGCAGTCGGTTTAATCCCAGCTCCTGGTCCTCACATTCACTCACTTGTCTCCTATCAGTAGAAGATTTTTACAGGAGATATTTGGGAACCATTCGAGTGTACTGACTTGGGAAGTGACATGATCAAACCCGTGTTTTAGAAAGATAACTTTTAGTTTAGTGAAGAATGCACTGGAGTAGGGAGAGACCCATCTTTAAGTTATTTGGATAATGAAAATGTGAGGCAATAAGGACCTATACCAAGGGATTCTCAGTTCTTTAGTTGTTAGAATGACCAATGTCTAAATTAATATAGATTGTATTTTTTTTCAATATGTAGGTATTACACAATAATAAATGAGACTGCTGGATGATACAGAACACCAACCCTGAAGTCAGGTTAAGTTCATATCTGACTTTCATACACTTACTAGGTAAGTCATTTAACCATTTTTTTTGTCTTAGTTCCTCATCCATAAGTATCTTTGCTAAGAAAACTCCATTTATACAGTATAGTCAGGTGTATTTGAGATACACCTGACTATACTGTATAACATCAATCATAAACATGGAATTTCCCTATCATTTCCCTATCATTATTTTAGAATTATTACTGAATTTAATTCTGTAAAGAGTTGAGTTTATAAAAACCTTTATGGTGTTTAAATACATTTCACTCAGACATTTTATGCACTTTACAGTGAAGGAAATAAGATAGCTAGAGGTAGTGGGAAAATAGAGTGAACCTCACTGACTCCATTTGTGACTCATTTCTATAGCTAGGACAGTTCGCTTTCTACTCAATCATGGGTCTAATCCAATTTCTGTCTTGTGAGAAAACTTTAATCAATTGTTCAAATTTCTAAGAAAACCATATTGTATTATTTGAACCCAGTATTTCCTTTCATTGAGCTTGGACCACCTCTACCTGCTGCCTACAGACACTTAATTGACAATGTATGTTATACTGAAACCTAGTTAGTTCTGTAAGCACAGTTTTGTATAAGTGTAGTTTTTGGAATGTTCAGAGCAGAGTGAGTGACAGAGTGAAACACAAAGGATTGTAGGAAGGGAAAAACTGTGAGGAGGGGCTTTGATCTAGCATCTATGAGGAGAGAGGAAGGACTCTTGGCTACCTTGAGATCATACTGAGGCCATCCAAGGTTTTCCTTGGACAGTTGGATACCCTGAACACCTGTGTTGTTCCTGAATTCTTCAAATATCATCATTAAAGAGCTCCTGGATCCACCAGTGTCCGAAGGGTCAACAAACCCCACCCCCCTCTGAGGCTGCGACTCAACTGAGAAGACTCTCAGTCTAGGCTGCCTTACAACCAAGACTCCTGATTTCATTATCATTTAGTTAATGGCTTAGGACAGCAATGGGCAAAAATGGGCTGCTGATAAATGCCTTAAGCAATTCCCTAATGGTTAGGGAAGTGCTATAAGGAGTGGGCTAGATGCGGAGGCATAGTTTGCCCATCAATGGCTTAAGATTATAGAGATAAGGGAGGGAAGGAGAATTCCCAGTCTCGCAGTTTGGCCAGACCTGGAAGAAGGACCTTGTCAGTGGGCTATATTAGGGACCTCCCTTCTACCACTACCCTCTCTTCCATCCTTTACATATTATTAATTACAATAGATAACTGGAGGAATCATTCAGAATGCGATATCCTTGGTGAAGGCAAACAGAGGGAATAAGAGGGAAAGGGAATGGCTGCCAGGTCAGGCCTTGGCTCCAACCACCAAGCCCCTCAGCTGTGCAGCTTTGACCTGGCAAGGGTGTGTGACTAAAAACTTTAGCCTGCCAAGCCTGGGGACCTATCATCATTTCCCCCAAGAAGAAACCCTTACCAGGCTGCCATCACTTGTCCAATCTGTGTTAATACACCTTCACACAGAGAATACCCCTTGCCCAGATGGGCTTCATCACCCAAGTCTGTCTAACATTTAATCTTCAATCCTCTCCAAATATATCATCGTTACAGTTTCCAAAATTTATGCTTCATGCAATGCCTGGGACATATTGGGCACTGAAAAAAAATGCTAGCTATTATTATTGCTGACGTAAATATTGTCATTGTTAACCTAATTAGTCCTTTATCTGTTATCTGAAATTTTCCAAATTGAATACTGTGTCATCTATGTGTAAGAATAATTTTGTATCTTCTCCCATTGTTTATACATCTTAATTACCTTTATTCTCTTACTGTTTTAGCTAACTCTCCTAAAGTTATATAACTTACTAGAGAAGAGAGAGGATACCTGCACTTTATTCATTTAATTAGAAGAAAAGATTCAAGTGTTTTTTTATTACAGATGGTATCAGCTTCCATTTGTAGATGTATACTTCAATTTTAAAGGAAAGTCTTTCTTTGAATTGTAAGAAGCTAGGCAAACCACATATGTTTGGAACTGACAGATGGAATGCAGAAAGTGGAGAGAGAATGACAATTGGCTGGACTGGAAGGACTTCTGGGAGGAGAACCAACTGATCTGGAAGCTTTTGGGTTCAACAGAAAATGAGGGAGCTTGGATTTTGGGGCTGAGGACCTCCAAAGTGAAGTCTGAAGAGTTTCTTGAGACCTTCAGAGAAAACTAACCATACCAATTGATATCTATCAGTTCCTGAGCATATTGGAGAATAAATAACAGCAAGTTTCTTCAGTTTAGTCAAAGGGGTGTGGACTTCTGTGGGAAGCCAGCCCCTGGGGGATCACAAATATTGCCTGGAACATTTGCTTTGCTATATTCCCTCCTTAGTTAGCAATTATTCTAGTTATGGGAGAATTGTTTGGGGATTGGGTCAGAGAAGCTGGGATTTGGGGGAATGTAGAAGAATCTCTGCTACTACCTGCCCAGTGAAGGACTGAAAGGGGATTTTAGAGAATCACCTATACCCCTTTTCTCTGACACTTTCATCATTCATTCCTCACTTATTTGCTCCTGAATAAACCATATTTAGTTTAATTATAGTCAGATCCGTGTAATTGTATTGGGAGGGAGATAAACTGTGTGGGTTGAGGGAAGAAGGAAAGCAGTCTCTCATTTTTAAACTGGGTCCAGTTGGGGATTGGGAAGCCTTCTGTGGGTGCAGCCAAGCATAAACAACTTGTTGGGGTCTCACTTGTTTCCCTTTATAGAAAACACATTCCTCTAACTAGCTAGACCCAGCACAACCATCTAGGGGAACCCCAATTTTCTTGAAACCCCATTTTGTCTCCCTAGTAAGAAGGGGTGGCTGTGGAGGAGTATTGACACTTATACAACAACCAGGGGGTTAGCAAACTACACCCCATTTCTCTCTTGCCCCCCTTCTTACACTATGGACCTTTAAATATCCATAATGATACATTTTCTAAAAGGTCTTTTCTATACTCATATTATTTAGTGCTTTTAATTCTGTGATGACTCAGATACTAAACTATTTAAATTATATAGATTGCCTTCACAATGTTAAACTATTCTAGTATGCCTCATTTTAATCCAATTAAGTTGTGGAAAATAATTTTAGAATATATTTTAATAACCTCTTTTACATGTTTTGCTTGAAAACTTTTCCCTTACTATTCATGACTGAAATTGGTTTATATTGTTTCTTTCTCTGCTTTTTCCTACCTGGTTTACATATCAACCTCTTCTATTTCTGTTCTGATGCCACATTGTAATATTCATTTGAAGAATTTTTTGAGTAAATTCCAGAATATTTAACCAAGACAGAGAAACTATGAACACATGGCCAATAAAGAACTATTTGTCTAGTCTGATAAATCATCCTCACTTCGGAGCAAGAGGATCATTGCTAAAGGACTAGCTAATAGAAGTCAAATTGTTTTGGCCAGAGAAGTTCTTAAAAAACTGGACCTAAGTGTAGAAAGATTAGAATTTCCTGGAGAGGAAACCCTCAAAACAATGAAATTCTGTATGTCAATGAAGTTTGACTAAAATAGGGAGAGATAGGAGGCCTGAGATTATATCAGTATAGGGAACTTGTAGGTAATGAAATTTCCTCTACCCATGCAGATCTACACTTTATTGTCACTTCAAGTTTTTTTTATTATTTTTTATTTTTTTAATTTATAGCCCTGGAAATTCTAGGCCCTGAGGGATAAGTTCAGAGCTCCAGTACCCTGGCCTAACTCAGCAGCAGCAGCTTGGGTAAGAAAGATAGCTTCAGAGTAAAACACTGTGAAGCCTGCTAAACCAACAAGAAAAAAAAAACAACACCTAAGACCTACTCTGGAAATCCCAGGCTCTGGAGGTGAGGTTCAGAGGTCTAAAGCACTGACTGCATTCTGAAGCAGCAGAAATGGCAGCAGTAGAAGTAGCATTAGTAGTGGCAAAGGCAGTATCAGCAGTGGCAGGAGCAGGAGCAGCAGGAGCAGGAGAAGTAGTAACAGCAGGGCCAGGGAAGATAACCTGAGGGCAATATACTCCTAAGGAGACTATATACATACACACAAACACACACACACACACACATACACACACACACACAAACTGAAGACCTACAACTGGAAATCCCAGGTCCTGGAGGGCAGGGTCAGAGCTTATTAGTATGAGACTTGATCAGGGTTCTGACAGAGAAGATAAGAAAGCCCCAAGACAAATCCCTGAGAGACAGAAGCTAAGATATAAATGACAAGCCACTTGAAAAATTCCCAGTCCTCAAAGAGAAAATCAATAAACAACAACAAAAAAGCTCTCAATGCTGGAAAATGTCAATGGAGAAAAAGACCAAAAAACAGAAGCAAAAGGAGAGGGAGAGAAAGAAGCAAACACAAGCAAAATTTCTGAAGAAAAATAGAAACTGTTCACAAGCTCTGGAGGAACTCATAAAGGAGTTCAAGAACCAAATAATTCTAATAGAAGAAATTTGAGAATTAAAGTGGGAAAAAGAAATGAAAGCAATGAAAAAGAAAATAATAGTTTAAAAGTTAAAATTAGCTGACTGGAAAGAGAGATAAAGAAATGAAATGATGTAATAAGCAGATTAAAAACTAGAATTGATCTGCTAGATGAACAGAAAAAGAAATACAAATGATGAAAACAGTGTCATGAAAAGTAGAATAAACTAAATTAAAAAGGAGAATAAAAAGGTCACAAATGAAATTCGGTATTTAAAGACTATAAATTGGGAAAGTGGAAGCAAATGATTTAATGAGATGTAAGGAAATAATAAAACAATAAAACGAATAAAAAATAGATGAAAATAACTGACCAGGGAAATAGGTGGAGGAGAGACAATTTGAGAAATATTAGACTACTTGAAAGTCGTGACCATAAATAAAAGCCTATACATCATATTACAAAAATTATCTATGAAAACTGCCCTGATATTCTTGAACAATAGAGCAAAATAGATGTTGAAAATATCCACCAATCATCCCCTATATTATATACACAAATGACAACTTCCAGGAATGTTATATCTGAATTGAAGAGCTTCTAGATCAAGGAGAAAATACTGCAAGTAGCCTGAAGGAAACAATTCAGATACCTCAGAGCCCCATCAGGATTCCACAGTTTCTGGCAGCCTCCAAAATGAAGGACCTCAAGGTTTGGAATATGATATTCCAGAAGGCAAGAGTACTGGGTCTACAAAGAAGAATCACTTACCCATCAAAACTGACTATATACACCCAGAGATAAATATGGGCATTTAATAATTTAAAAAATTTCCAAATATTTATAATGAAAAGCCCAGAATTAAATATAAATTTGGTGCTCAAACATAAAATTCAAGAGAAACATAAAAAGGTAAATAAGAAAGAGAAAAACATTAAGGGTTTCCATAAGGTCAAATTGATTATACGCCAATATAGAAAATCATTATTTGTAACTCATAAAAGTATTTTCATTATCATAGTAGATAGAAGAAATATACATAGACAGAGGGTATAGCATTAAGCTGTTTAAAATGATATGTAAAATAAATTGCGGGATGGAGAGGATTGTACTAAGACAAATACAAAGGAATAAGTAAAATAAAATAAATTGTAAGACATAAAAAGTGACTGGGGGATGGGTTGAGTATTATTTTAAAAAAGGGGAGGATGAAAATGTGTAACAGGTAATACTTAAACTTTACTCTCATTGGAATCTATTCAGAGAGGGAAGAACAGTCAGATTTATAGGAGTATAGAACCCTCTATTAATGTATAGAGAAGTAGAAGGGATATAAGGAAATGGGCCATGGGGATGGGAGTAATAAAAGGGAGGGATATTTAGGAGTCTGGGGTGATCAAAGGACTCTAAAGAGAATTAAGAGGGGAATGAGAAGGAATGTGTTGTGAAGAGGAGTAAAATAAGAAAAGGGGAAAGTGTGATTGATTAAAAGCAAAACACTGGTGTGTAAGGAAAGAGAGAAAGGAAAAAGGGCAAGTTTAGAAGAGGAAATCAAAATAATGGGTAAATACACAGATGGTAATCATAACCGTTAAAGTGAATGAGATGAACTCATCCATAGAACAGAAGCAGATAGCAGAGAGGATTACAAAACAAAGTCCAACACATGTTGTTTACGAGAAACACCCATGAGGCAGGAAGACACACACAGAGTAAAGGTAAGAGGCTAGAGAGGAATTTATGGTACATTAGCTGAGAAAAAGAAGATAGGAGTAGCAATCATGATCTCTTACAAAGCCAAAGCAAAAATAGAACAGATTAAAAAAGATAAGGAAGATAACAGGCAGTATAGACAGTGAAGAAATATCAGTACTAAACATATATGCACCAAATGGTATAGCATACAGATTTTAAACAGAAAAATTTATAGAACTTAAGGAAGAAATAGATAATAAAACAATTCTAGTGGGGGACCTCAAACTTCCTCTACCAGATCTAGGTAAATCCAACCAAAAATAAATAAGAAGGAAGTAAGTGAAATTAATATAATTTTAGGAAAATTAGAGTTATCTGATATAGAGATATCTGAAGAAAAATGAATAGGGATATAAAGGTATATACCTTCTTTTCAGCAGCACATGCTAAGTATAAAATGATTGACTAATGTTGGACATGAAAACATAGCAAACAAATTCAGAAAAGTAGAAGTAATAACTGCACCCTTTTCAGATCAAAATGCAATAAAATTATAATTAGTAACGGTTCATGGTGATGCAAATTAAAAATTATTAGGAAGTTAAATAATCTTATTCTCCAAAACTGGTGCTTTAAAGAACAACATATAAAAACAATTACAGATTTCACTGAAGATAATGCCAAAGAAAGGACAATATAAAAATTTTATGGGATACAGACAAAGTAGTATTCAGGGAAAAATTTATATCCCTGACTTTCTATGTTAACAAAAAAGTGAAGAAGAGATCAACAACTTGGGCATGCAAATTAAAAAACTAGAAAACAAATAAATTAAAATTCCTTAGATAAAGACCAAATTGGAAATTCTAAAAATCAGAGGAAAACTTGATAACATTGAAAAAAACTATTGAAATAATAAATATGACTAGGAGCTGGTAATTTGAAAGCAAAATAGATAAAGGAAAGGGTAATATAATTTTAATAATAAGAAGATAATCAAATTAACAATATCATAAATGAAAAGGATGATTTTACCCCTAAAGAAGAGGAAATTAAGGCAATTATTAAGAACCACTTTGTTCAATTATATGACAATAAATATGATAACCATGGTTAAATGAGTGAATATTTACAAAAACATAAATTGCCTCAATTCAGAAAAAAGGAAATAGAATATTTAAATAATCCCATATCAGAAAAAGAAATTGAACAAGACATCAAGGAACTCCCTAAGAAAAAATCATCAGCATCAGATGGATTCACATGTGAATTCTATCAAACATTTAAAGAACAACTAATCCCAATATTCTACAAACTCTTTGACAAAATAGACAAAGAAGGAATCTTACCAAATATTTTTATGTCAAAAATATTGTACTGTTTCAGAAGTCCAGAAGACAGAAAACAGAGAAAGAAAACTATAGACCAATCTCCTTAATGAGTATAGTTGCAAAGATCTTAAATAAAATACAAGCAAAAAAACTCCAGCAAGTTATCACGAGGATGATTCATTATAATCAGTTGGCATTGATGTCAGCAATGCAAGGATGGATTAATATTAATACTAATAAAATTAATAATATTAAAAAATGTACATAATTGATAATATCTATAATAAAAGCAATAGAAATCACATTATTATCTCAATAGATGCAGAAAAAGTCATTGACAAAATGCAATACCCATTCCTATTGAAAACCACAAAAAGGATAGGAATAAAAAGGCCTTTCCTCAAAATAATAAACAGTATTTATTTAAAACCATCAGAAGATATCATCTGCAATGGGGATAAGTTAGAAGCATCACCAATAAGATAAGGAGTGAAGCAAGGATGCCCATTATCACCACTACTATTTAATATTGTACTATAAATGCTAGCAGTAGCAATTAGAGAAGAAAAAGAAAATGAAGGGATCAATTAGGCAAAGAGGAAACTAAACTATCACTCTTTGTAGATGATATGATGGCATACTTAGGAAATTAGAAAATCAACTTAAAAACTACTGGAAATAATTAATAACTTTAATAAAGTTTCAAGATACAAAATAAACCCAAAGTAATCATCATCATTCTTGTGTATTTCCAACAGAACTCAACAGCAAGAGTTAGAAAGAAAAACTCCATTTGAAATCACTCTAGACCAGTGATGGGAAAACTAAGACCCGCAGGCCAGATGTGGCCCCCTGAAATATTCTCTCTGGCCCACCAACATTATTTCTAATCTGACAAATACAATGAGTAGGATACAGTACAATGAAACTTCAAAAGAGTTGCCTTAGAAACAGATTGACAGATGAGCACTTCCTTTCCTTTGGCCCCCTCTTTAAAAAGTTGCCCATCACTGCTCTAGTCAATATAAAATATCTGGTAATCTATTTACCAAAACAAACTCAGAAATTATATGATTACAACTACAAAACACTTTCCACCCAAATAAAACTAGATCTAAACAATTGGAATAATATTAATTGCTCATGGGTAGGATGAGCTAATATAATAAAAATTAAAATCCTTCCTAAATTAATTCACTTAAAATTAGAAAAAAAATAATGAAGTTCATTTGGAAGAACAAAAGATCAATAATATTGAGGGAATAAATGAAAAAAAAGTGACTCATGGAGGCCTAGGGTATCAGATTTTAAACTGAACTATAAAACAGAGATCATCAAAAAAATATGGTGCTGGCTAAGAGATAGAAGGTGGATCAATGGAATAGACTTTGGGTAAATTACCTCAATAAGCTATTGTTTGATAAATCCAAAAACTTAAGCTTTTGGGGCAAAATCCCACTATTTGACAAAAACTGGAGGGGAAATTAGAAAACAATATGGGAGAAATTAGTTTAGAACAACATCTCACAACATCTATCAAGATAAATTCAAAAGGGATAAATGACTTAAATATGAAGAGGGAAATTATAAGTAAATTGGATGAAAATAGAATAGTACACCTGTCAGATCTATTGTGAAGGAAAGAATATAAGACTAAGCAAAAAGTCAGAGAACATTACAAAGTGCAGAACAAAAATATTTTATTTATTTATTTAGGTAGATTTATTTTTATTATTTATTAAATTAAAAAGGTTTTGTATGAACAAATCCAATGCAACCAAAAATAGAAGGGAAGCAACAAACTGGAAACAAAATTTTTATAACAAAACTCTCTGACAGAGATTTAATTTCCAAAATATTTAAGGAACTAAGCCAATTTTCAAAAAATCAAGCCATTGCCCAATAGACTAATGGTCAAGGGACATGAATAGGTAGTTTTCAGATGTAGAAATCAAAACTATCAATAAGCACATAACAAAGTGTTCTAAATCCCTCCTGATTAGTGAAAGGCAAAGAAAACAACTCTTAGGTACGATCTTATACCTAGCCAACTGGCCAATATGACAGTAAAGGAAAGTGATAAATGTTGGGGTGGATGTGGCAAAATTAGGGCATTAATACACTGCTGGTGGAGTTGTGAATTGGTTCTACCCTTCTGGAAGATAATTTGGAACTATGCACAAAGGACTTTAAAAGAATGCCTACCCTTTGATTCAGCTATACTCCTCGTGGTTTTGTACCTCAAAGTGATAATTGAGTAAAATACTTATACAAAAATATTTAACCTCACTCTGTGGTGGAAAAAATTGGAAAATGAGGGTATGTCCATTGATTGGGGAATGCCTTAACAAATTGTGGTATCTGATAGTGATGGGATACTACTGTACTGAAAGGAATGATGAACTGGAAAAACTCCAGGAATTAATGCAGAGCAAAAGGAGCAGAACCAGGAGAACATTGGACACAAAGATTGATACATTTTGGCAAAATAGAATGTAATAGACTTCTCTACTATGAGCAATGCAATGATCCTGAACAATCCAGAGAAACTCATCAGAAAGAATGCTATCCACATCCAGAGAAAGAATTGTGGTAGTAAAAATAATAAGAAAAACATACGATTAATCACATGGTTTGATGGGAATAGAATTAGGATTTTGATGTTAAAAGATCACTCTATTGCAAATATGCAAAACACGGAAATAAGTTCTGAACAATGATACATGTATAACTCAGTGGATTGCTTGTCAGTTTCAGGAGGGAGGATCGAACAGGGGTGGGAAAAATCACGAATGACGTAACCATAAAAAATATTCTAAATAAAAAAAAATCTGACAAAAGTCTAATTTCTCAAGTTTATTAGAAACTAAGTCAAATGTACAAAAATCAATCCATTCCCCAACTGAAAAATGGTAAAAGGATATGAGTAGACCATTCTCAGATGAAGAAATCAAAACTATCAATAATCACATGAAAAAATATTCTAAATTCCTCCTGATTAGAGGAATCCAAATCTAAAGAACTCTAAGGTACCATCTTATAACTAGCAGACTGGCCAATATGGCAGCAAAGGAAAGTAATAAATACTGGAGGGTATGTAGTAAAATTTGCCCACTAATACATTGCTGGCGGAGTTGTGAATTGACCCAGCCATTCTCAAGGCAATGTTGAATGATGCACAAAGGGCTATAAAATATGTGGTATATGATGGTGATGAAATATCATCAAATATCAAATATGAACTGTTTGATTTCTATATGAAATAGAAAGACGTTCATGGACTGAAAGATAATGAAATTCCAGAGCCAAGAAAACATTATACACTGGAAGGGAAACATTGCAGAACAATGAAATGTGACTGATTTTGGTTCTAGTAGCAATGCGATGATCAAGGACAATCCCGAGGGGCATATGAGAAAGAATGTTGAACACATCAAGAGAAAGACTGTGGCAGTAGAAACACAGAAAGAAAAGAACTATGATTCATCACTTGTTTGTATGGATATATTTGGGATTTTGGTTTTTAAAACAAAAATGAATACTATGGAAATAGTTATCAAGTGATAACACATGTATTACTCAGTGGAATTGCTTGTCAGCTCTTGGATGGTGGAAGGAAGAGGGGAAGGAGAGAAAATTAATTATGTAATCCTGAAAAAATATATTAATTTTTTTAATTGTGAAATAGAGGCAGTTGGGTGATCTATTGGGTAGAGTACTATGGCCATCATCAAGAAAATCTGCATTAACATCTGTCTTTAAATACTCGATAATTGTGTGATTATTCAAATCTTATAGATACTGTCTCTGTTTCCTCAAATGTACAATAGTCATAAAACCACTTGCACAAATTCTGAAATAAAATGAGATGATTAATGAGATACATAACACAGCCCATGGTGTATTGCCAGTAATTGGAAAATGCTATTATTTTTATTATCCTTGTCATCATTACTTTAATTAGCTCCTTTACCACTTAAATGAAGTTTTCTGAGTTAATTACCATATATTCTGCATATGATGATAATTCTGAAATCTCTAGCAATATTTTAAATATTTTATTTATCTTTCTTCTCTTATTTCTCTAGCTAGTTCTCCTAGAGCTCTTATCCATACTGGATGGAGAAGAAAGAGGGCCTTAATATTTTAACTCTGTACTTACAGTAAATGTTTAATGTATTTTGCTAATTCAGATGATATCAGTTTTTATTTATAGGCATATACTTATTTTGTATTACAGAAATGTCTTCCTATGCTTATTCTTTTAAGAATTCATAAATTCTAATTTTTTCAGACTTTTTGCAAATATTGATATAGTTAAATGTTTTGAGTTGTTTTATCATTATTAATAGTTATTAATTATCAATATTAATTAATACTTTTATATTAATACATATTCAAAATGTGCTCCTTGCTTTCATAATTTTAAACAGTTCTTATAAATTGAGTTAGTCCTAGCTATTTAACCATGGAAATTAAAGTCTATTTTAAAAGTACTTTAATAGTCTATTTACCAAGTTTTTACTAAAACATTTGTATGGATATTCATAATTGATGTTTTTTGTGTTGTTGTATAGTTTTCTTTCTCTTTTTTCCTACCTGGTTAGATAGGTATACAGGATATTCAGATAAGACTGGTACTTTTTCTGAGAAGGACTTCCTAAGTGTTATTCAGGGTGCTCATCCTCCTTCAGTATACACCTTTCACCCAACTGTCCCTGTGGCAAGCACATTAGCCACATCTTGGTAAAAAAATCTCAGGAGATAAGCTAAAAAATCAAGTGATGATAACCCACAGGCCTCGAACCCTACATTGAGTTTGAAGAATGTCTACCAAAAATATATGAAGATTTTCCCTGGCAGAATGGGCAGATGAGAATATTGTCTTTCTAAAGGTTGATATGTTTTATCATATATATATATATATTTAATCTTTTCAAATAAAAAATAATCACACACAAGATTCATTGCAGCCTTAGAAAATCAATTTTCCAAATGGATTTTTCTTTACTTAAACAAGTGTAACATCTTCCATATATTTCAACTTTTCCCCTATTTCATACTCTCAATCTTCTATACGAAAGAGTCTGGATGTACTGTTCATTCATGTTTGTGACATCCTAGGTATACAGCATACCATTTCTGTTTGATAACAGTAGCCTTCATTACGGTATTCACTTGGACACTCACGCCAACAACGACCACCCATAAAATGACACATAAAATATTCTTCAGGTTCCTGTATCCCTGTGGAAAGAACACGAATGTTTCAGAATGTTTGCTTATAGCCACAGAGAAGTTTTACTGTACTGTGAAGCAGAATTGAGAGAATTTAAACTTTAAACACGTTAATTTGATTTTTTAAATTTTGAGACTTTTTCAGTTACATGTATAAAGTTTTTGACAATTGTTATCTGACATCTTGCTATTCAAATTCTCTCTCTCCTGGACTCCTCCATTCCCAAAGACGATAAATTGTCCGCTACAGGTTAAACCAGTGCAGACATGCCATATATATTTCTATATTCTTCATGCCATGAAAGAAGACATATCACTCATACAATTAAAAAAAAGCACAGGAACAGAATTAAATGAAACATGCCATATTTGATCTGCATTCAAATGCCAACATTTCTTTCATTGGTTATAGATAGCATTCTTCATCATGAGTTTTTTTTTTTTTTTTTTTTTTTTTTTATCCTGGGACTCCATTCTAGGAGCATAGGGCCACAACCAGTAGGCAATGGGTCACACAGTCGCTCAGGGACACCCAGCTGGGAAGTGTCTGAGCCCAGGTTTTGAACCTAGGACCTTTCGTCTCTAGGCCTGGCTCTCAATCCACTGAGCTAGCCCAGCTGCCTCTACTTTAGGTTGCAGTTTCTTTAGCAGATGTAGTTTTTACAGGGTGGGGTTGCTAGCCCCATGCCCAACCCTCCTCCTTTTTCATCCTGGCTAGGGACCATCCTTGGCCCAGGAGTGGTAAGGGTGGGCAATAGGGGTCAAGTGGCTTGCCCAAGGTCACACAGCTGGAAGTGTCCAAGGCCAGACTTGAACCTAGGACCTCCAGTCTCTAGGCCTGGCTCTCAATCCACTGATCCATTCCTGATACATATTTCGGGCCTTTGAAGTTGATCATCATACAACATTTCTGTTATCTTACACAACTTTCTACTGTTCTCACTTCATTTTGCATTGGTACATAAAATAGTTTCCACCTTTTTCTGAACTTATTCTGTCCATCATTTTGGTATAGCTAGGTCCTTTTCCCTGATCTCTGATCTCTTTGGGACATAGACCCACAGTGCACATAGTTTTGTGGTCCTTTGAGCCTGGTTCTGTATTGCTCTCTACAATACTTTATCAGTTCACAGTTCCACAAATAGTGTATCAGTAATCCAATTTTTCTGCATCTCTTCTACCACTTATTAATTTGTTTTTTTTTGGTCATGTTGAACAGTATGAGAGATGAGATGTGATATCTCATAGTAAATTTGCCTTTTTAATCAGTACTGATTTGAAGCATTTTTTCATATGACCATAGAAAGCTTTAACTTCTTCATCTGAGAGGTGCCTATTCATATCCTTTGACTATGTCAATCAGAGAATACTTGCATCCATATAAATTTCAGTTATTTTTCTATATGTTTGAGAAATGGGACTTTTGTCAGAGATATTTGCTTATAATTCTCCTACACCCAATTTGTTATTTCCCTTCTAATATTCGTTGTACTGTTTTTCCTACACTTTTTTTTAAATTTAATGTAATCAGAATTACTTATTTTATTTTTCGTAACTTTCTCCATTTTTTGTTTGGTCATAAATTCTTCCCTTATCCATAAATCTGGCAGGTAAACTCTTCTGGTTTAATCTGATTAATTTATGATACCATCCGTTAGTTCTACATTAAATATCTTCATCTTGTTAAATGTGGCAAATTCTGCTCTTTAAGAAGTCTTCTTCTTTGGATTTTTTAGCCCTTTTACCAACTGAACTAATCCATTTTTCAGCTATTAATTACTAGAGTATTTTCTTACACATCTTTAACAAGTTGTTGATTCATTTTTCATGATTTTTCTTGTATCACTCTCATTTCAATTCCCCATTTATTCTTTTGGGGTTTGAAAGAAGTTAATATTTTGCATGGAGGCTTTGGATTCAGCAAGATGAACTTCTCTTCTGAATTTGAGTCTACTCTGTCATCAAAATAACTTTCAATATTGAGTTTCTTTTTTGTTGTTGTTTAAATATTTTCTTGCCTTTTTCTTTTCTTTAAAAAATGGTTAAAGTTGGACTTGTAACTGTGGTAAAAGGAGCACTGTTCCAAGATTCAGGTTCTTTGTGCAGATGCCTTTAGAGCTAGCTATTGGAATCTATCTGTTTACAGTTCTTCCAAGGTGGTATGATATAAGGAGCGGTGTGTTTAATACACTTTGGGCTTGTGCTTGTTTCTGAGAATAACTCCAAGCATCTTTTTCTGCTCTAGAACTGTGACCAGGACATACTGATCCCTGTGGTTGTAAGTGTTGTTGTATGCTTGTGCTCTGCTAGGATGCAACTGTACCCCAGGGAGGAGACCTGGCTTTGTGTATGGATAATGTCATAAGAATCTTGTACCCAGACCAGCAAATGTACCTTATAACCACCTTCTAAGAAGTTTTCTGAACACCATTATCATCTGTGGATGATGGCTCTGGAAGCCGTCCCTGCTGCTTCAGTTGTATTCACAATCTGTTGCCCTGGTAGGGCCCATCCTGGTGCTCTGTATTCCATCTCCTCCCAGATTCACTAAATCCCTTGTGCCGACCTTGTAAGTTCTTGTGAGCTGAAAAAACACTTGTATTTCTGTGGGGTATGCTTCTGTAGAATTTGTTTTGAGGCTTTTTAGAAGGTAATTTGGAAGAAATCAGAGAGGTCCCTCTAACTTCTACAGTATCTTCAGGTATTCACTGAAGAGATTTTTCTGAGATGAATTCAATAGATCTTGGCAACAGATTGAGTATGAGAGATGAGAGTTCATTAATACTTGAAAGTTACCCCTGTTTGTGATGCTGGGAGGCAGAGATGATGATAGTACATGGAATAAAGTAGGAAAAAAATTTGAAAGAGAGAGGCTTTGGCAGGAAAAAGAGCACAGTTTGGAATAATTTGAATTGAATTTATCTATTGTACACTCAATTCAAGATGTCATTAATAGGAAATTAGGGAAGAAAATTAGAGATCATTAGAGAAGGTCGGACACAATAGGTATATTTGAAAACCATGAATTGAGAGGTAATAATGCATGGAAGCTGATGCTATCACCAAGTGAAATAGAGATCAGTATTACCATTAAGAGTAGACTATTTGGATTCATAGTTCTCCTTTCCCTCTTCTTCCAAATGGTTTTCCAGGGTAGCATGTGAACATTCAGATCCAGGACATTGTATTTCAAGAGCAAATGGTACTGACCAAGTATCTTCCAAAAATACTGGAATCCACAGAGGTAGAGAAGGCCTAAGATTGTTCTCAGAGTGGAGATTAGGGTGTCTTTAGCTGTACATAAGTGAACCACAACACTTATTAGAACCCCAACTTAACCCTTGTACACAAATGTTATAATACTCGAACACAAATAATACCTCACATTTCTCAAGCTCTGGCTTAAATACATCATTTTTATGACAGCCTTGGGAATTAGATAGTACAGTAAGAAATTGGAGTTCAGAGAGGCTCATTAATTTTTTAAGCTCACCCTGATAGTTGGTACAGGCTAATTTTTTTGAGAGCTATAATGTGGGAAGGTGAGATTCAAATCCAGACCCTCTGGTTCCAAAGTCAAAGGTTTAGTCACTCTATCAGGTTATCCCTGGGTAGAGAGTTAAATAATAGGCCTCCCCCCCAACTCTCTATCAAGATAAAACATAATAGGAAGGGATTTCTGAATATATTCTTTCTAAATTGCATTCAAATGTCATACCTGATACAACCAATAAAACCTCAGGAGAGGCATATAACGTTTGTTGCCTCAGTTTTTTTTTTGTTTGTTTTTTGGTTTTGATTTGTTTTGTCATCTATGAAATGAAGGATTTTTTTTTTAAATTAGAAGATCTTTAGCTTTCTTCCAGTTAGGAGCAGATGCTTTCATTCTTTGTGTGATGTTTACTGCATATTCGAAATGTCCTGCTCATCCCTCATCTGATTTCTCATGTTGTTTCAGAGTTCTTTTATTTTTTTAAACATTTATTAATATTCGTTTTTAACATAGTTACATGATTCATGCTCCTACTTTCCCCTTCACCCCTGACACTCCCTACCCCCATAGTCAACGCACATTTCCACTGGTTTTATCATGTGTAATTGATCAAAACCTATTTCCAAATTGTTAGTTGCTTTGGTGTGGTAGTTTCGAGTCCACATGCCCAATCATGTCCACCCTAACCCATGCGTTCAAGCAGTTTTTTTTCTTATGTTTCCTCTCCTGCAGTCCTTCCTTTGAATGTGGGTAGTGTTCCTTTCCATACATCCCTCAGAGCTGTCCTATGTCATTGCATTGCTGCTGGTACAGAAGTCCATTACATTCGATTTTACCATAATATATCAGTCTGTGTACAGTGTTCTTCTGGCTCTGCTCCTCTCACTCTGCCTCAGTTCCTGAAGGTCTCTCCAGTTCACCTGGAACTCCTCCAGTTTATAATTCCTTTGAGCGCGATAGTATTCCATCACCAGCATATACCACAATTTGTTCAGCCATTCCCCAATTAAAGGACATACCCTCCTTTTCCAGGTTATTGCCAACACAAAAAGCGAAGCTATAAATATTTTCATATAAGTCTGTTTATTTATGATCTCTTTGGGGTACAAACCGAACAATGGTATGGCTGGATGAAAGGGAAGGCAGTCTTTTAGAGCCCTTTGAGCATAGTTCCAAATTGCCAGCTAGAATGGTTGGATCAGTTGACAACTCCACCAGCAATACATTAATTTCCCAATTTTGCCACATCCCCTCCAGCATTCATTACTCTCCCCTTCTTTCATTTTAGCCAATCTCCTAGGTGTGAGGTGATACCTCAGAGTTATTTTGATTTGCATTTCTCTAATTATTAGAGATTTAGAACACTTTCTCATGTGCTTATTGATACTTTTGATTTCTTTACCTGAAAATTGCCTATTCATGTCTCTTGCCCATTTATCAATTGGGGAATGGCTTGATGTTTTATACAGTTGCTTTAACTCCTTGTATATTTGAGTAATCAGACCCCTGTCAGAGTTTTTTGTTATAAAGATTTTTTCCCAATTTGTAGTTTCCCTTCTGATTTTGACTACATTGTTTTGGTTTGTACAAAAGATTTTTAGTTTAATATAATCAAAACCATTTAATTTGCATTTTGTAATTTTCTCTAACTCTTGCTTGGTTTTAAAATCTTTCCTTTCCCAGAGATCTGACAAGTATACTATTCTGTGTTCACTTAACTTATTTATAGTTTCCCTCTTTATATTCAAGTCATTCACGCATTTTGAATTTATCTTGGTGTAGGGTGTGAGATGTTGATCTAAACCTAATC
>NC_058131.1:184537193-184539695 GCF_016433145.1 Gracilinanus agilis | reverse complement strand
GGTTTATCATACACTGTCTTGCTGATGTCATTTACCCCAAGTCTATTTCACTGATCCTCCCTTCTGTCTCTTAGCCAGTACCATATTGTTTTGATGACTGCTGCTTTATAGTATAGTTTAATATCTGGTACTGCTAGGCCCCCTTCCTTCACATTTTTTTTTCATTATTTCCCTTGATATTCTTGATCTTTTGTTATTCCAAATGAAATTTGTTATAGTTTTTTCTAATTCAGTAAAGAAGTTTTTTGGTAGTTTGATAGGTATGGCACTATATAGGTAAATTACTTTGGGTAGGATGGTCATTTTTATTATGTTAGCTCATCCTACCAATGAGCAATCAATGGCTTTCCAATTGTTTAACTCCAGTTTTATTTGTTTGGAAAGTGTTTTGTAGTTGTTTTCATATAATTGCTGTGTTTGTTTTGGTAGATAGATTCCCAGGTATTTTATATTGTCTAGGCTGATTTTAAATGGTGTTTCTCTTTCTACCTCTTGCTGCTCTAATGTGTTGGAAATGTATAGAAATGCTGATGATTTATTTTCATTTATTTTGTATCCTGCAACTTTGCTAAAGTTGTTGATTATTTCTACCAGCTTCTTAGTTGATTCTCTAGGATTTTTTAAGTATACCATCATATTATCTGCAAAGAGTGATAGCTTAGGCTCCTCCTTGCATATTTTGATACCTTCAATTTCTTTTTCTTCTCTATTGCTACTGCTAGTGTTTCTAGTACAATGTTAAATAAGAGAGGAGATAATGGGCATCCTTGTTTCACTCCTGATCTTATTGGAAAGGCTTCTAATTTATCCCCATTGCATATGATCCTTGTTGATGGTTTTAGGTATATACTGTATATTATTTTTAGGAAAGGTCCTTCTATTCCTATACTTTTCAGTGTTTTCAATAGGAATGAATGCTGTATTTTGTCAAAGGCTTTTTCAGCATCTATTGAGATAATCATGTGATTTTTGTTTCTTAGACTGTTGATATGGTCAATTATGTGGATGGTTTTCCTAATGTTGAACCAACCTTGCATTCCTGGTATAAATCCTACCTGATCATGGTGGATGATCTTCTTAATTACTTGCTGGAGTCTCTTTGCTAGTATTCTATTTAAGATTTTTGCATCTATGTTCATTAGGGAGATTGATCTGTAGTTTTCTTTCTCTGTTTTTGATCTCCCTGGCTTTGGAATCAGTACCATATTTGTGTCATAAAAGGAATTTGATAGGACTCCTTCTTTGCTTATCATATCAAATAATTTGTATAGTATTGGGATTAGTTGCTCTTTGAATGTCTGATAGAATTCAGTTGTGAATCCAACAGGTCCTGGTGATTTTTTCTTAGGGAGTTCTTTGATGGCTTGTTCAATTTCTATTTCTGATATGGGGTTATTTAGGTATTCTATTTTTTCTGCTGTTAATCTAGGCAGTTTATATTTTTGTAAATATTCATCCATATCTCCTAAATTGTTATATTTATTGCCATATGATTAGGCAAAATAGTTTTTAATGTTTGCCTTAATTTCCCCTTCATTAGAGGTGAGGTCTCCCTTTTCATCTTTGATTCTATCAATTTGGTTTTCTTCTTTCCTTTTTTTATTAGATTGACCAGTACTTTGTCTATTTTATCTGTTTTTTTCAAGATACCAGCTTCTAGTCTTATTTATTAATTCAATAGTTCTTTTACTTTCCATTTTATTAATTTCTCCCTGGATTTTTAGTATTTCTAATTTAGTTTCCATGTGGGGATTTTTAATTTCCTCACTTTCTAATTTTTTGAGTTACATGCCCAATTCATTAATCTCTGCTCTCCTTAATTTATTAATATATGCACTCAAGAATATAAATTTCCCCATGAGTACTGCCTTGGCTGCATCCCACAGAGTTTGGTAGGATGTCTCATCATTGTCATTCTCTTCAATGAAATTGTTGATTGTTTCTATGATTTCTTCTTTGATTAATTGGTTTTGGCGAATCATATTATTTAATTTCCAATTGATTTTTGATTTGCCTGTCCAGGTGCCCTTACTAATTATTATTTTTATTGCATTATGATCTGAGAAGGTTACATTTATTATTTCTGCTCTTTTGCATTTGTTTGCAATGTTTCTATACCCTATTACATGGTCAATCTTTGTGAATGAACCATGTGCAGCTGAAAAGAAGGTGTATTCCTTTTTGTCCCTATTTTTCTCCACATATCAATTAAATCTAATTTTTCTAGGACTTCATTCACCTCTCTTACCTCTTTCTTATTTATTTTTCGGTTTGATTTATCTAGATCTGAAAGAGGAATATTTAGATCTCCCACTAGTATGGTTTTACTATCTATTTCCTTCTTGAGCTCTGCCAGTTTCTCCTTTATGAATTTGGATGTTATACCACTTGGTGCATACATATTGAGTAGTGTTATTTCCTCATTGTTTATACTGCCTTTAATCAGGATGTACTGACCTTCCCTGTCTTTTTTAATCATATCTATTTTTACTTTGGCTTTGT